>NC_057812.1:42421339-42421854 GCF_018294505.1 Triticum aestivum
TCTTCATCCACCGTCGACCTCCTCCAACCTCCACCTGTGACTGTTCCTCCACGGGCTCCTATTCATCCCGCCTCCACCGCGCGCTACTCCACAGGCTACTGTTCATGGGGAGGGGTGTGGCATACCGCAAAACGGAGGAAACGGACCTCCTACGATCGAAACGGGGGTCCTGTTGATCGGGAGGGGTGTGGCGTACCGCAAAACGGAGGAAACGGACCTCCTACGGTCGAAACGGGGGTCCTGTTGATCGGGAGGGGTGTGGCGTACCAAAAAACGGACGAAACGGACCTCCTACGGTCGAAACGGGGGTCCTGTTCATCGGGAGGGGTGCGGCGTACAGCAAAACGGGACTCCACGGGATACTGTTCATCTCCACCGTCGACCTCCTCCAGCCTCCACGGGCTACCGTCGACCTCCTCCAGCCTCCACGGGCTCCTGTTCATCCAGCCTCCACCGCGCGGTACTCCACCGGCTACTGTTCAACCACCCCTCCACGGGCACCCCTCCACCGTCTA
>NC_057812.1:42421869-42443352 GCF_018294505.1 Triticum aestivum
CGCTCACTGTTCATCCAATCAATCAGCTTCAGTTAGCAGCAGTAGCAAAGGAACTGCTCGATCGGGTTCAGTTAACAGCCATCGATCAATTGCTCGGGTTCAGTAATGCGTAGCCTGCAGTGCAATCACTCGGGTTCAGTTAGAGCCTAACGCCTCGCTCGGGTTCAGTTAGAGCCAATGCCTCGCACACACGCGCGTACGTGTACGAGAGAAACGCGCATCGCTCGGCCACCGACCTCCCATCGTAACTGGGAACTCCCCGAAATTTTCCTCCCCCTCGCTTCTACCACGGTTTTTTTGTCATGGACGGCCCAAAGAATGTCATGCAGCTGCGTCTCTGGCCCGCCCAGGACAAAATACCCATTTTCTGTCATGATTTTTTGTCATAGAAGTAGGATCCCACCACATCTATGATGATACTGGGTTTTGTCACAATTATCGTCATAGAAGTGTCATATGTATGATAGAAAAAAAACTCGTTCGGCCCAAAATGTCACGGATGTGTCTTTTTTTTGTAGTGTGTAATACTCATATCATCAAGATCAATCAAGAAGGAAGTAGGGTATTAACTCCATCGAGAGGGCCCGAACCTGGGTAAACATCATGTCCCCCGCCTCCTGTTACCATCCGCCTTAGATGCACAGTTCAGGACCCCTACCCGAGATCCACCGGTTTTGACACCGACATTGGTGCTTTCATTGAGAGTTCCACTGTGTCGTCACCATAAGGCCTGATGGCTCCTTCGATCATCAGTAACGATGCGGTCCAGGGTGAGGTTTTCCTCCCTGGACAGATTTTCGTATTCGGCGGCTTCGCTCTGCGGGCCAACTCGCTTGGCCATCTGGAGCAGATCGAGAGCTACGCCCCTGGCCACCAGGTCAGGTTTGGAAACTTGCATTACACTGCCGACATCCGCGGAGACTTGATCTTCGATGGATTCGAGCCCATGCCAGGTGCGCCGCACGATCACGACGAGCATGATTTAGCTCTGCCGTCGGACAGTGTTCAGGAGATCACACCAGCAACAACTCTGGCCTTCAATCCAGAGCAAATCGCGCCATCCGAGGACGGGTGGATAGACCCCGCCATGGAGGCCGCACTCTCAGTTGCGATAGAGTCGGATACTGACCTTACCCTCACGAGAGCCATGATGCCGAACCACTGGATTCATCTCCAGCCACGGACTCCGAGCCGCCTGCGCCCGTGCCTATCGAATCCGATTGGGCGGCGATCATGGAGTTTACCTCCGCGGATATCTTTCAGCACTCGCCCTTCGGCGACGTGCTAAATTCGTTAAGGTCTCTCTCCTTGGGAGGAGAACCTTGGCCGAACTATGTACGGCTAGAATGGGATGCGGACGATGAAGAAATTCGCTACCCACCCACCACCCACTTAGTAGCCACTATCGACGATTTAACCGACATACTCGACTTCGACTCCGAAGACATCGACGGTATGGACGACGATGCAGGAGACGAACAGGAACCACCGCCTACAGGGCGCTGGACCACCACCTCATCATACGATATATATATATATATATATATATATATATATATATATATATATATATATGGTGGATACCCCCAAAGAAGGCAATGGCGACAAGACAGCGGAGGATGACCCCTCCAAGAAGCAACCCAGGCACCGACGTCAGTGGCGCCACTCTAAGTCCCGCCATAGCAAAAGCAATGATACTGGCACAAGAGACAATAACACTCCGGATAGTGCCGAAGACGATGACAATCCCCTCCAGCCAGATTTAGAGCAGGAGGATGAACAAGCTAGCCCTCCAGAACAGGCAGCAAATGGAGAAACGGAGGATGACAATTACATGCCCCTCTCCGAAGACGAGGTGAGCCTCGGCGACGAAGAATTTATCGTGCCTAAGGATCCCATCGAGCAGGGGCTCTTCAAGCGTCGGCTTATTGCCACAGCAAATAGCCTGAAGAAAAAGCAACAACAGCTTCGAGCTGATCAAGATTTGCTAGCAGACATATGGACCGAAGTCCTTGCGGCCGAGGAATACGAACTCGAACGCCCCTCTGAGAGTTACCCAAGACGCAGGTCGCTACTCGAGGAGGAAGCAGTGAAACCAACTTCACCAGCGTACGATGCGGCTGACCGGCCACCGCGTGGCCGAGATAGAGAGGCGTTTCAGCCTGAAGTTCAGCCTGCACCCCGCCGCCACTTAAATAAAAATACCAAGGCCCGGGGTAACACGCGGGACCCGCGAGATGAATTGGAAAGCAGGGCAAAACATGCAAGCTCGATATACGGGTCACGGGGGTGCGCACCAACGTGGGACGATGACCGTCTCGCCGGATACACTAAAAGTCAACCCGGCCAGGCCGAATACAGCAGACAAGACTGATATGAACTGCGTCGTGATATAGCCCGGCACAGAGGCGCCGCACACCCCCTATGCTTCACTGATGAAGTTATGGATCACGAATTCCCGGAGGGTTTTAAACCCGTAAATATCGAATCATACGATGGTACAACAGATCCCGCAGTATGGATCGAGGATTTCCTCCTCCATATCCACATGGCTCGCGGTGATGATCTACATGCCATCAAGTACCTCCCACTAAAACTCAAAGGACCAGCTCGGCATTGGCTGAATAGCTTGCCAGCAGACTCCGTCGGCAGTTGGGAGGATTTGGAAGATGCATTCCTTGACAACTTCCAGGGCACTTATGTGCGACCACCAGATGCTGACGACTTGAGCCATATAACTCAGCAGCCAGGGGAATCGGCCACGCAATTCTAGATGCGGTTCCTAACTAAGAAGAACCAAATTGTTGACTGTCCGGATGCTGAGGCCTTAGCGGCATTTAAGCATAACATCCATGACGAGTGGCTTGCCCGGCACCTCGGCCAGGAGAAGCCGAAATCTATGGCAGCCCTCACGACACTTATGACCCGCTTTTTCGTGGGCGAGGATAGCTGGCTAGCTCGCAGCAACAACACATCAAGGAATCCGGGCACTTCAGATACTAAAGATGCTCATGGCAGACCACGTCGTAACCGACACAAGCGCCGCAACAACGACGATAATGCTGAAGATACGGCAGTCAATGCCGGATCCAGAGGCCCTAGATCCGGTCAGCGGAAAAAGCCATTCAAAAGAAGTACTCCGGGCCCGTCCAATTTGGACCACATACTCGATCTCTCATGTCAAATTCACGGCACCCCCGATAAGCCAGCCAATCACACCAACAGAGAATGTTGGGTGTTCAAGCAGGCCGGCAAGTTGAATGCCGAAAACAAGGACAAGGGGCTGCATAACAATGACGAGGAGGAGCCCCGGCCGCCAAACATGGGAGGATAGAAGAGATTCCCCCCACAAGTGAAGACGGTGAATATGATATACGCAACCCACATTCCCAAGAGGGAACGGAAGCATGCACTAAGGGACGTCTATGCGATGGAGCCTGTTTCCCCAAAGTTCAACCCGTAGTCCTCTTGTCCGATCACCTTCGATCGCAGGGACCACCCCACTAGTATCCGTCATGGCGGATCCGCCCATTGGTCAACCTGAACCTGCTTTATCAGGATACAGTGCGCAAAATGGGTATAGATCCCTCAAGGATCAAACCCACCAAAACCACATTTAAGGGTGTCATCCCAGGTGTAGAGGCCCATTGCACGGGCTCAATCACACTGGAAGTGGTCTTCGGATCTCCGGACAACTTCCGAAGTGAGGAGTTAATCTTCGATATCGTCCTGTTCTGCAGTGGCTATCACGCACTGCTCGGGCGAACCGCATTTGCAAAATTCAATGCGGTACCGCATTACGCATACCTCAAGCTCAAGATGCCAGGACCTAGGGGGGTCATAACAGTCAATGGCAACACAGAGTGCTCGCTCCGCACGGAGGAGCACACTGCGGCCCTCGCAGCAGAAGCACATAACAGCCTTTTAAGGCAAACCGCCAATTCGGCGATATAGCCCCCGGACACCGTCAAGCGAGTCCGGAGTAACCTGCAGCAGGATCGCCTGGCACGTTCAGAGCTCGCCTAGCAATTCGGCCCCCGTCCTAGTCCTAGTCAAGCGACAAAATCTGTGTCGTGCGTACATAATTACGCAATGAAAATACCATGGGCATAGGCGGGGGCACGATCAGGACACGCCCCACAATGCGGCTCAACCGCCCTAGGGGCTGCCTACCTTCATCATTTTTTCTCTTTCAGTACCTTACTCTCTAGAAGCCCTATCCAGCAGTACGATTGATGGACACATAATACAACAACCAAGGGGGCAGGAAGCTACGTCGTACAATGGAATCCCCATGTGGTCTCTGATAACGAGCGAAATACCTGCTTTAAATACCAGTCTGCAGCTTGTCCTTGGATATGACATGTCAAATAGTCCTATTTTTTGCTTATTTCACTACTTGTATTAGTACGCTTCGACGTATTCTTTAAATAACAATGCATAGCATTAGTCTATTATTGCATTATCTATTCTTTTTCATATGTTTATTTACGACAATCAGCACCCGTACATTCTGGTACGGCCAGTACGCCAGGGGCTTTCATACACCCCATAATACGGCGTGAGAAGTCCGAACACTTTTGACAGTGTGGCACCCCAAACTTATAGCATTATATGCATCAGCTTCGAATCATGTCTTGGGTCAATAGTTGGGTTTGTCCGGCTCCCATGTTTTGGTACCTTATGTTCCGCAATATCGGCTAAGGTAGCACTGGGAGAACTACTGCGATTGTGTCCCGGTTCTTCCAGACGAGCACCTCAGTAGAGAAAGCCAAAACTGACTATCATGATAAGGCGAGAGATGGTCGTTGTTCGAGAGGTCTCAAGTCCTTAAAGACTTTTTCTGCTTCGGGCGAGGAGTCGGCCTTGTCTGACTTAGGCGTATATAGCGCCCCAAATTCGGCCTTCCGAATACTAGGGGCTTTGCCAAAATTTAAAATTGTAGACTTCTATGGCTAAGTGAGAGTGATAAAGCATTATAGTCCGATTGCCTGGTTCGTTGCACTGAGCACCTCCTTCGGAGGACCCAAAAATGGGAAAAAGAGTGCTCAGATTTATCCCGAATACCCCAGTACTAGTTGCATGGGGGCAGAAGCCGACGACTGGCCAATTCTTAGATTTGATAAACGGCCGCATAGAAGGTAATATTTTAAATTTGAAAAGCGTTGCATAGCGCAAATGAACTAGTTTTCACATTACAGGATCACATGAGCACGTTCATTCAAAAATTACATCTTTGGCACATTCCTCCGCCACAAGACGGGCACCCTTCAGGACACCGTCATAATACATTTCGGGTGGCGATGCTCCTTGCCCTGCGGTGGCCCCTCCTTCACCAGCTTCTTGGCGTCCATCTTCGCCCAGTGCACTTTCGCATGGGCAAAAGCCCTGCGTGCACCTTCGATATAGACGGACCGCTTGATGACTTCAAACCTAGGGCAGGCATTCACAAGCCGCCTCACCAAACCGAAGTAGCTGTTAGGCAGGGGATCACCAGGCCACATCCAGACTATAAGGCCCTTCATGGCCTGTTCGGCCGCCTTGTGGAGCTCGACTAGTTGCTTCAGCTGGTCGCTCAAGGGCATCGGATGTTCGGTCCCAGTATACTGAGACCAGAACAACTTCTCTGTCGAGCTCCCCTCCTCGGCCCGGTAGAATTCCACGGCATCTGACACACTACGGGGTAGATCTGCGAACACTCCTGGAGAGCTTCGAACTCGGGTAAGTAAAAAGATATTTTCTTTCACGTGCTTGCTTTGCTTAATGAATGCCTTACCCACCGCTATCTTATTAACCGCCTCAATTTCCTGGAGGGCCTTTTGGGCTTCGGCCTTGGCATGTTTTGCGCTTTCGAGGGCCTTCGCAAGCTCGGACTCTCGCGTCTTAGAGTCAAGCTCCAAGGACTCGTTCTTCTTGACGAGAGCCTGGAGCTCTTGCTGCACCTCGCCCACTCGGGCCTCTTGTTTTTCTCGCTCGATGCGCTCCTTGGCCGCTTTGTTTTCAGCCTCGGACAGCACCTTCTTCAGGGTCGCCACTTCGGTCATGGCCCCTGGCACATTCATGATGATCCTATTATTTTGCAACCAAATCTCTTTTTTATATAGACAAGGTATTGCTTACCTTTGCTCTCCTCGAGCTGCCTCTTGGCAAGGCCGAGCTCTTCCTCGGACCGCTCAAGGTCCTGCTTCAGTGCAGCGACCTCCAAAGTACGTGCGGCAGCGGCCAGCAGTGAAGCCTGCATATTCACATACACATACTATGTTTAGAGTCTTGTGATTATTATTTGATCCTCTATTCGGCTTTTCTTCGCGAACGCCAAACAGAGCATCAGGGGCTACTGTCTATGTGGTAATATTTTCCTATCCTTCAACTACTTACCTGAAAGCCTGTTAGGAGGCTGGCACAAGCTTCAGTCAGTCCGTTTTTGGTGGACTGCACCTTCTCGATCACCGCACTCATGATAGTACGGTGCTCTTCGTCAAGGGAAGTGCTGCGAAGCGCTTCCAGCAAGTTGTCCGGTGCCTCTGGATGGACTGAGGACATCGGCATGGGCGGCTTACCCCTTTTAACAGGGGGTCACTTGCCGGAGTCCGGAACCACTGGAGGTTCCGGCGCAGTGTTTGGCTAGGGGCTGAACTTGGAGCCCTCGGGAGTCTTGCTCCCTTTACGCCCAAGGTCCGGAAGGTCGCCTCGAGGCGCCTTCGGGACTACCTCCCCTCGGCTTGGTGCCCTTTGGGACAACACCTCGACGTTGTCCGTGGGGCGAGGGGAAGAGGCGGTTGGAAGTGAATCGCTATTCATATCCGACGGGTCCAAAGAACCATCCGACGAAGATACGTCGATGCGGGCTCGGGGCGGACTAATCATGTTCGGCGTGATGAGAAGCAGTGCAATAAAACATACCATGAATTACAATGGAATCTGGATACTTACGACTTTGCCAGGGGCTTGTCCCTGAGCAACCACTCATCGTCGCTATGGGCGGCTGTCGTGGAGCAGTCCGGAAGGAGGGTCCTTCTCTTCTGGGACCCTTCGGCCTCCCCGGTTGGGGCGGCCTTCCTTTTCTTGTCTCTCCCAGCTGGGAGGGAGAACTTTCCTCTTCCTCCTCCTCATCTTCATGGGAGGAGTGCGCCTCGGAGTTATCGGACAATGAGTCCGATATCACCTGACGCCGGAGACCCTTTCGGGTCCCCGTGGCCTTCTTCTTGGCCTTATTCTCCGGCACCTCATAAGGTGCCGGAGCCAGCATCTCCGTTAGGAGAGCATCCGCTGGATCTTCGGGCAGGATGGCTGGACAGTAAATCTGCTCCGCTGTCTCGACCCAGTCCTGGAAAATGGTGTGGGGGTTTAGATCCCGCGCATGGTCAAACTGGGGAAAATGAACATCTTATAAAAGACTTACCGGATTCGCAGGGCGCTTCGCGCTAAGTCCGCGGTCCTCGGTAAGGGGAGGAGGTACCTCGGCGCCCTTGAACAGCACCCTCCAGACGTCCTTGTGCGTCGCGCCGAAGAGCTCTCGCACGTCTGGTGCTCGGCCAGGTCAAACTCCCAAAAATTGAATGCCTATCATTGACACGGGAGGATCCGGCGGAAGAGCATGACCTGGACCACGTTGACAAGCTTGATTTTCTTGCTTATCATGTTTCGGATGCATTTCTGGAGTCCGGTCAGCTCCAGCGATGGACCCCAGGACAGGCCCTTCTCTTTCCAGGAGGTGAGCCGCGTGGGGATTCCGGATCAGAATTCGGGGGCCGCCACCCAGTTGGTGTCACGCGGCTCGGTGATGTAGAACCACCCTGATTGCCACCCCTTTATGGTCTCGACATAGGAGCCCTCGAGCCATGTGACGTTGGGCATTTTTCCCACCATGGCGCCTCCGCATTCCGCTTGCTGGCCGCCCACCACCTTCGGTTTGACATTGAAGGTCTTCAGCCACAGGCCGAAGTGGGGCCGGACGCGGAGGAAGGCCTCGCATATGACGATAAACGCCAAGATGTTGAGGATGAAGTTTGGGGCCAAATCATGGAAGTCCAGCCCGTAATAGAACATGAGGCCGCGGACAAACGGGTGGAGGGGAAATCCCAGTCCGCGGACAAAGTGGGTGAGGAAAACTACCCTCTCATGGCATTCTGGAGTAGGGACGATCTGCCCCGCGTTGGGCAGGCGGTGCGCAATATCCGCGGCCAAGTATCTGGCTCCCTACAGCTTTTTGATGTCCTCCTCCGTGACGGAGGATTTCATCCACTTGCCTCCCGCTCCGGACATGCTTGGAGCGGTTTGAGGAGAAAGACGCAAACTTGGGTGTTGAAGCTCGAGTGTGCTAGAATGGGTGAGCAAGGAGGAAGAAGGCGTGGGTGAAAAAGGTCAAACCCTTATCCCTTTATAAAGGCGGACGAAACTGTACGCCCCCACGTGCCTAGTAAACTAGCTTATTCCCTAAGCGCCATAATTGATGGCGCGGTTGGGTTACCCACATTTGTATTGATGAGAATCCCGTGATAAGGGGACACGATCTCTGCTTCGACAAGACGTGCCAAGGAAACCGCCTCGCAATATGCGCCGAGGCTGGTTGAGAAAAAAGGTTGGAATAATGACCGAGTTGTGGTGTGATGTCATGCTACCGAATGTGTCAACAGATTAGATTTGTGGAAATATTATTCTCTCTACGGTGGCATGTGGAAATTGTTTTGCAGAGCCGGACACTATCCTTGTGTTCAAAATATTCTATGGAGTATTCGGAGGAGGAACCCGCCTTGCAATGCCGAAGACAATCTGGGCGCCGGACTCATCGTCATTGAAGCCTGGTTCAGGGGCTACTGAGGGAGTCCTGGATTAGGGGGTCTCCGGACAGCCGGACTATATCCTATGGCCGGACTGTTGGACTATGAAGATACAAGATTGAAGACTTCATCCCGTGTTTGGATGGGACTCTCCTTGGCATGGAAGGCAAGCTTGGCGATACAGATATGAAGATCTCCTCCTTTGTAATCGAGTCTGTGTAACCCTAGGCCCCTCCGGTGTCTATATAAACCAGAGGGTTTAGTCCGTAGGACGACAACAATCATACCATAGGCTAGCTTCTAGGGTTTAGCCTCTACGATCTTGTGGTAGATCAACTCTTGTAATACTCATATCATCAAGATCAATCAAGCAGGAAGTAGGGTATTACCTCCATCAAGAGGGCCCGAACCTGGGTAAACATCGTGTCCCCCGCCTCCTATTACCATCCGCCTGAGACGCACAGTTCGGGACCCCCTACCCGAGATCCGCCGGTTTTTACACCGACAGACACAAGGCCTCCACGAGGGTGGAGGGCGCGCCCTACCCCCTGGGTGCGCCCCTGCCTCGTGGGCACTTTGTGCGCTCTCCAGACTCCGTTTTCTTGCACGTTACGTATTTTGGTCAGTAAAAATTCATTATATAATCTCCGGAAGATTTTGACTCCCGTATCACACAATTATCCTCTGTTCTTGTTTTGAGCTATTTTTCTGACAGATCTAGAACATCATGACGTCTCCAAGTGCTCCCAAGGACAAGTTCTTCGAGAAGGTCATCAATCCTTACCTCGCGGAGGTGCTGCGACACCCTCAAGCCATTGAGATGCGTGATGGGTTGCTGCACATCCGCGATGTTGAGGGACCAAAGGGGACCGGAAGCGTGGAGATGAGGCTCGAAGCAATGAAGCAACGGGTTTACAAGTGCCAAGGGATGGTGGAACGTGGACTCAATGCCAACCACATGATGATCGCGGAGTTCACCAACAACCACAAGCCGGATGCCAAGAACATTGAGGAGGCCATCTTTAAGCTTCACGAGGAGATTGAGCACCTCCAAGCCCAAATCTATGACCTGCAAAACCAAAACTGTGAGTATGAATACATATTCAAAAGGATGAGTTTGGCCGCAGATTTGAGGATCTCGGAGACTCGATCATCCTTCTATGATGGGGAGCCTATGCCTTGGAATACAGACGACAAGCCTACATAATCATCAACTCCACCATCTTCTTCACCAGCAAAGGAGACATAATCACATGGGTATGGGCACTCCCCTTGGCAACTCCCAAGCTTGGGGGAGGTGCCCCGGTATCGTATCACCATCACATCTCTATCTTTACCATTTTTCTTAGTTCGATCCTTTCAGTAATATCTTGATCTAGTAGAATAAAGTTTTAGTATGATCTAGTTTTGAGTTTTGATTTATGATCCCTTTATGTAATAGAGTCCGTGAGCTATATAATAAAGATCAGTGTTGATCAAGGGCTTGATTATCTTTGCTATGATCTTGAGGGGATAAAAGAAAAGAGAAAAGAACAAAAAGAAATAAAAAGAGATCATATTGATCTTATGAAAAGTAATGACTTCACATCGAAAGAGTATGATGATTAAAAGTTGTTGAGAGTTGACAAACATAGTTTTGGTCATCGTTGCAATTAATAGGAAGTAATAAAGAAAGAGAGGTTTCACATATAAATATATTATCTTGGACATCTTTTATGATTGTGAGCACTCATTAAAATATGACATGCTAAAGAGTTGACGTTGGACAAGGAAGACAACGTAATGGGTTATGTTTTCTTATATCTTAGATAAAGTATATTGTCATGGATCGTCCAACATGTTGAGCTTGTCTTTCCCCCTCATGCAAGCCAAATTCCTTGCACCAAGTAGAGATACTACTTGTGCTTCCAAATACCCTTAAACCCAGTCTTGCCATTAGAGTCCACCATATCTACCTATGGATTGAGTAAGATCCTTCAAGTAAGTTGTCATCGGTGCAAGCAATAAAAATTGCTCTCTAAATATGTATGATTGATTAGTGTGGAGGAAATAAGCTTTATACGATCTTGTGATGTGGAAGAAATAAAAGCGACGGACTGCATGATAAAGGTTCACATCACAAGTGGCAATATAAAGTGACGTTCTTTCGCATTAAGGTTTTGTGCATCCAACCATAAAAGTGCATGACAACCTATTCTTCCCTCTGTGAAGGGCCTATCTTTTACTTTTATCTTCTACCTTATGCAAGAGTCATGGTGATCTTCACCTTTCCTTTTTACATTTTATCCTTTGGCAACCACAGTGTGTTGGAAAAATCTTGATATATATATATATATATATATATATATATATATATATATATATATATATATATATATCTAATTGGATGTAAGTTGGCATGAATTATTATTGTTGACATTACCCTTGAGGCAAAAGGTTGGGAGGCGAAACTATAAGCCCCTATCTTTCTCTGTGTCCGATTAAAACTCCGTAACCACAAGTATTGCGTGAGTGTTAGCAACTGTGAAAGACTAAATGATAGTTGAGTATGTGGACTTGCTGAAAAGCTCTGACATAGACTCTTTCCGATGTTATGATAAATTGCAATTGCTTCAATGACTGAGATTATAGTTTGCTAGTCCTTAATAAAGTTTCTGATTCATACTTTGCATTGTGAATAGATTATTACTTGAGCATAAGAAATCATATGACATTATCCATATATGTTGCTATTATAAGAATAATCATGATGCCCTCATGTCCGTATTTTATTTTATCGACACCTCTACCTCTAAACATGTGGACATATTTATCGTTATCGGCTTCCGCTTGAGGACAAGCGAGGTCTAAGCTTGGGGAAGATGATACGTCCATTTTGCATCATGCTTTTATATCAATATTTATTGCATTATGGGCTGTTATTACACATTATGTCACAATACTTATGCCTATTCTCTCTTATTTTACAAGGTTTACATGAAGAGGGAGAATGCCGGCAGCTGGAATTCTTGGCTAGAAAAGGAGCAAATATTAGACACCTATTCTGCACAACTCCAAAAGTCTTGAAACTCCACGAATGTTATTTTCAGAATATATAAATAATACTGAGCGGAAGAAATACCAGAGGGGGCCCACACCCTGGCCACGAGGGCAGGGTGCGCCCCCTACTTCCCTAGGCGCGCCCTCCTACCTCGTGGGCCCCCTGTTGGCCCTCTGGTGCCCATCTTCTTCTATGTGAAGTCTTTCGTCCGAAGAAAAATCATAAGCAAGCTTTCGGGGCGAGACTCCGCCGTCACGAGGCGGAACCTTGGCGGAACCAATCTAGGGCTCTGGCGGAGCTGTTCTGCCGGGGACACTTCCCTCCGGGAGGGGTAAATCATCGCCATCGTCATCACCAATGCTCCTCTCATCGGGAGGGGGCCAATCTCCATCAACATCTTCACCGTCACCATCTTCTCTCAAACCCTAGTTCATCTCTTGTATCCAATTCTTGTCCCCAAGTCTGGGATTGGTACATGTAGGTTGCTAGTAGTGTTGATTACTCCTTGTAGTTGATGCTAGTTGGTTTATTTGGTGGAAGATCATATGTTCAGATCCTTTATGAATATTAATACTCCTTTGATTATGAACATGAATATGCTTTGTGAGTAGTTACGGTTGTTCCTGAGGACATGGGAGAAGTCTTGGTATTAGTAGTCATGTGAATTTGGTATTCGTTCGATATTTTGATGAAATGTATGTTGTCTCTCCTCTAGTGGTGTTATGTGAACGTCGACTACATGACACTTCACCATTAGTTGGGCCTAGAGGAAGGCATTGGGAAGTAATAAGTAGATGATGGGTTGCTAGAGTGACAGAAGCTTAAACCCTAGTTTATGTGTTGCTTCGTAAGGGGTTGATTTGGATCCACATGTTTCATGCTATGGTTAGGTTTACCTTAATACTTCTTTTGTAGTTGCGGATGCTTGCAATAAGGGTTCATCATAAGTGGGATGCTTGTTCAAGTAAGAACAGCACCCAAGCACCGGTCCACCCACATATCAAATTATCAAAGTATCGAACGCGAATCATATGAACATGATGAAAACTAGCTTGACGATAATTCTCATGTGTCCTCGGGAGCGCTTTTCTCTATATAAGAGTTTGTCCAGGCTTGTCCTTTGCTACAAAAAGGATTGGGCCACCTTGCTGCACTTTATTTACTTTTATTACTTGTTGCTAATTACAAATTATCTTATCACAAAACTATCTGTTACCTATAATTTTAGTGCTTGCAGAGAATACCTTGCCGAAAACCGCTTATCATTTCCTTCTGCTCCTCGTTGGGTTCGACACTCTTACTTATCGAAAGGACTACGGTAGATCCCCTATACTTGTGGGTCATCAGTAAACTACTCACACATCATCGGAGAGGCTATGGTGTTGATGTAGAAGCCCTCCGTGATCAATGCCCCCTCCGGCAGGACGCCGGAAAAGGCCCCAAGATGGGATCTCACGGGTACAGAAGGTTGTGGCGGTGGAATTAGGTTTTCGTGGATGCTTCTATTGGTTTGGGGGTACGTAGGTATATATAGGAGGAAGAAGTACGTCGGTGGAGCAACGTGAGCCCCACGAGGGTGGAGGGCGCGCCCAGGGGGGTAGGCGCGCCCCCCTGCCTCGTGCTCTCCACGTTGATTGCTTGACGTGGACTCCAAGTCCTCTGGATCACGTTTGTTCCAAAAATCACGTTCCCTAAGGTTTCGTTCCATTTGGACTCCGTTTGATATTCTTTTTCTGTGAAACACTGAAATAGGCAAAAAACAGCAATTTGGGCTGGTCCTCCGGTTAATATGTTAGTCCCAAAAATAATATAAAAGTGTATAATAAAGCCCATTAAACATCCAAAACAGAATATAATATAGCATGGAACAATCAAAAATTATAGATACGTTGGAGACGTATCAGGCCCATCAGTAAATTCAGTCTGGCGATTCAAATAGTAGAACTCTCTGAACAGTTCTACGGTGGGCTCTTGCTGAAGGTAAACTTCGCAGAAGACTTGGAAATTGCAGATGTTTAAAACAGAGTTGGGTCCTATATCTTGCGGATGAAGTTGAAAAAAGCTCAGTATGTCATGGAAAAACTTTGAGCCGGGTGGGCTGAACCCCCGGAGCAAATGGTCAGTGAAAACTATAACCTCGCCCTCCTTGGGTTGAGGAGGGATTTCTATGCCTGGGACCCTCCAATGGATGACCTCTTTCTTGGCTAAAACACTAGTTTGAACAAATTCATTCAGTATTTCCTCGGTGACCCGGGAGACGACCCAGTTGCAGGACATAACGGTTCTTGCTTTTGACATTATGAACTACAAAAGAAAGTGTTGTCGGGTTAAGAATTATACTGTTAAGCCGGTCAGAGTTATGAGGATGAATAAGCAAAGCATGGTTAAACCGGAGAATATCACTGGGTTATACAGGTTATGAAGCATATGATGGCAGCTTAAACGGGGCCTAATGTTATATGTCGAGTCACGGTTTATGGTATAACCTGCCATGGCAGTTATGGTACTTCAGATCTATCAGTGAAAATTTTGCTAAGTGATGGACAAACAGATTTTGTAGATTGGGTCTACAGTTTTGGATCTACCGCAGTTTGAAAAAGAAAAGAAAATTCTAAACCTAATGGTTGCGATAGTGGAGAACTAGTGTGCTTGAGGGATTTCTACATAAAAAGATAGTTTCTATGATTGGAAAGGAGCGTTAAACTACTTCTGCGCTGCTTCCATGATGTTTTCGGATTAAACTGAGCGCGCTATGAAGGAATGATGAAGAACGGCGAAGAACACTGACGAACAAAACAAACCCTAATGCAGACCTGAGGTATGAAGGGATGAGTACTTACAGATGCTGATGGACAGCGGTGGCGCGCCGGCGGTGTCTGGTCTAGTCAGGATGATGCAGCGGCCTTATTTGATGCAACGGACGAAGGTCGGCAGCGGCGGAGCTCGGGTCTGCAAAGGAGACGCGAGGAGGAAGACGAAGACGAGGAGGCGAGGGGGAAAAGGTGAAGACAAAGACCCCCCCTATTTATAAGGCAATGATCAGATGGCATGCGCATGAATCGAGAAGGCCGAAAAATGGTTATGAGGTTATACGAACGCCTCGATTTTTGGGATATCCATTAAAACAAAGATCCGTTGAGATATATTGGGCTCTATGTGAAGTTAATGCAAAGATGACATCATGGCAGGTTAGCATGATTCTGTGAGCTGACGTCATCGCGGGTTATAGAAATTTCATAAAAGTTAACGATGCAAGATTTTCCTAAGTCAAGTATTAAAGGTTGATGTGAACAAGTTCAAATCAACCTGGGCCTAATGTTGGGGATATAACTATTGGGTATGACCCGCCCAGGAGGGGCCAGGTCATGCCACTAACGGCTTAAGGAGAGAAGGCCCAGGAGGATGATGAGGATGGCGGTCCATAGAGCAAGCTTATTGAAGGCCCAAGACCTGGAGGTGACTTGAGGCCCACGGGTTTGAACCGCCATATTTTGTAACTTGTATTGTAAGGCAAGTTTAGTTAGTCACCGAGCCGGACACATTGTGTATGAGCCGGTCGGGACTCTGTAAGCCACTGGGCATCAACCTGTGTATATAAGGGGTGACCCGGCGGCGGGTTAGGGCAAGAAACAAGAAGTCGAGAACTAGGTCAAGCGTATTCGCTCCCTGGTAACCGAAACCCAAGAAATATAACCCCAAACTGGGTAGGCCTTTACCTCGTTGCGAGGGGCCGAACCAGTATAAACTCTCTGCATCATTTGTCCCATTAACACCTTCAAGCTAACCTCGTCGCGATGGCTCCACACTTAAGTCCTTTCGCTAGGGCATCTGCCGTGTTAAGTCCATGACAAAAAGTTATGCCGATATCCAAGGCAATGATTATGTAATATAGGCATCACCTTCGTGTCAAGTAGACCGACTCCTGCCTGCATCTACTACTATTACTCCACACATCGACCGCTATCCAGCATGCATCTAGTAGAGTATTAAGTTCATAAAGAATGGAGTAACGCCTTAAGTAAGATGACATGATGTAGCGGAATAAACTCAAGCAATATGATATAAACCCCATCTTTCTATCCTCGAGGGTAACAATACAATACGTGCCTTGCTACCCCTACTTTGTCACTGGGTGAGGACACCGCAAGATTGAACCCAAAGCTAAGCACCTCTCACATTGCAAGAAAAACCAATCTAGTTAGCCAAACCAAACCGATAATTCGAAGAAAAATACAAAGATATCAAATCATGCATATAAGAATTCAGAGAAGATTCAAACATTATTCATAGATAAGCTGATCATAAATCCATAATTCATCGGATCTCGACAAACACACCGCAAAAGAAGATTACATTGAATAGATCTCCAAGAACATCGAGGAGAACATGGTATGGAGAATCAAAGAGAGAGAAGAAGCCATCTAGCTACTAGCTATGGACCCATAGGTCTGTGGTAAACTACTCACGCTTCATAGGAAGGGCAATAGGGTTGATGTAGATGCCCTCCGTGATCGAATCCCCCTTCGGCAGGATGCCGGAAAAGGCCCCAAGATGGAATCTCACGGGAACAGAACACTACTAGGGAAAAGGCTAGCAGCAGCGCGGGTTTTAGGCCTATCAGCAGCGCGGGTACCCGCGCTACCAATAAGGCGCTACAGCTAACGTATAGCAGTAGCGCTGGTCCACCCGTGCTACTGCTACACAAGTGTTGCAGCAGCGCGCTTAAAGGAACCTCGCTGCTGCTAAAAGCTATAGCGCGCTTCCCCTGTGTGCGCTACTGCTACAACCGCGCTGCTGCTAACTTTTCTCCACTCACTACTGCTAATTTTAGTAGTTTTTTGTTTTTTTCAGCATATTTGTTTTGTATTTGAACAGGCTTTATAGAAGAATCTTTAGCACATACAAATGTCATCATGATACAGATACAAATGCCTGCGAGACCACAAATGTAATCATAGCATATACATACAAATAGTCTCGTCATAATCATCATCCAACACAAAGTGGTATCTTGTCATCATCTCAAAAATAGCGATACATGCAAGTCTCGAATACTTGCAACTACAGCGTCATCCATCTAAACAAAGGTATACGCGAGAAGAGCTATCACTATGAGTGAGAGCAGAACTATGCAGTACATGAGATGGCGGTTACGAGACCTCTCTCGCGCTAGCGTGAACCTCAAGTAACTAGCTTCTCCTTCTTGTCTGCTTTTGAAGCCTTTATGGCTGGCGTCCGAGAACCCATTCACTTGCGCCTGACACTCATGCCACTCGTTGTACACCCCTGGAACCTTCCCTTTGTACACGACATAGCAGTTCCATCTCGCCATCAAGAAACTATGTACCTGTTAGAGATGCATGTTCATGAAGAGGATGTACAATCATATATATGCAACAAAATATACTAGAGAACACCGAAAAAGAAAGGGTTAGCAACTAGATGCAACATACAGTACGCAAATTAATTAACTAGAGGTACGCAGGTCATCGTACGCAAACTAACAAAGTAGCGTTACGCAAGTTCGGCAGGGATCGTGGACATCACAAAGTTGCATCACTACAAATAGTATACAAGTTCAACTGACACATATCATCATCATCGGCATCATAGATCACTAGAAGTTCCATCCTTCCATATCATCGAGGATGGACCCTAGCTTCTTGAACGGCGTGAGGTCTAGACGTTGCATGCCTATGCGAGTTCGGACGTCAGCTCGCGATATAGGGCCGTGGTGGAACATCCCCTTCTCATCGACGACTTCTTTCAGGATGATCGTCACCATGTCGCTTTGGATGCGAAAGAAGTCATCTCTAAGTTTATAATCCGCTTCTCCATGAGATTCTAGCCACTTGTGGATATGATCATCATTTCTGCTTCTCATGCGAAGCTTTTGGTGATCCGTGTTGAACTGATTCATGAGATGGAGGATGTACAATCCATCCTTCTTGCTTGGTTTTGGGACTTGGATGCAGGAGAAGTTCAATTTATGCGCGAAACCCATCATCTTGTTCCTTTGTTTCCTGATCTGCATGTGGCCACCTCTAAAGTTTAAGCCTTGGAGAGCATCATCTAGAATATTCATTATGTGGGTGTAGTCTTTTTTCTCGTAGTCTCTGGAAGGGTCAAAATACACGGCGTGGGAGACTTGTGGATAAAGAACGATAAGGATGGCGCGCCCGTTGCTGCGAGGAAAAGACACCTCAAATTATTCCCCATAGAGAGAGAAGGAATGATTGAAATGTATGAAAGGGTTGTTCGAAACTGACTTACTTTGGATGATAAGGCACGAGGACAATTTCCCGGTCCTTATTCTGTACCATGAAGTTTTGGAGGTAGTCCCTAGTAGTTTCACGCTCAAAGTTGCCGAGACTCAAGAAAGACTCGTGCATGTAGTACGGATCCGCCACACAGATTTGTGAGACTTCTTCACTGTTCATGACAGAGCTCATATGTAGCGCAAAAAGGCGGACGATTGTAAAATCGAGCCGCCTTGTCAGAAACATCTCAAAGATATGGTCAAACCGCAGGAAGAACACCTCCGCGGGCCGTGTCTCGACGTAGCACTTCCCCTCAGGCACACAAGCCGCGTATGTCGGATATCCTGGATCCTTTGAGGCTAGTAGGCTTTTCTCAGTCGACAGCACATGGTCGTGCAGTCTCCTGAGATCCCCTGATAGTGCCTCCAGTGGTTTCGGCGGTAGCATCGGCTCGCCCGTGAGATGGAACATGGCCGCACCTTTCACGGGTACATGCTCTTCAGAATGCATCGTTTGGCTGCTATGTGCTCTGGCTTGTTTGGAGGCAGCTATCTTCCCCGATCTCTTTCTCTCGTTTTTCTTGGGCACACCTTCTAGACCCTTCCTTAACCCCTGCCCCAGTGTTCCCGGGCTAAGTACTGTACGACCCTCGCGCTGGGATAGTTGAGCCTATGTTGAGGCGGCATCTTCAGGCGTGTCCTGTGAGGATTTCATGAAGAGAGACTTTTTGCAATCCCTGCTACGACCTTCCTGCCCGGTCATATCATCCATATCCTCATTAGCAAGCTGATAGCCCGATTCATCATATGGTTGACTCATCAATTCTATGTCACAGTCATACGCGTTTGTATTGAGGAAATCCATAGGGTCGACCTCCGTCTCATCATCCATTCTCTGTTCTACAGGACAAATTACATCAGCCAGCACTATTGCACCCCCTTCATCATGTCGCCCGCCGCTCTCACCCGGCACTACAGGAGCTGGTAATTGCGTAGGCGGGGTGGTGGTCTCCGCACATGCTTGTTGATGTGTGGTTATTGGTGTGCTCTCGGTCGGCTCCAGACGAATAAGATTCTTCGGCCATAGCAGCACCCAACCCTTGCAGCTTCCAATCTGTGGCAGGGTCTCGTCGTCCGCTCCCACATGCTGTACTAGAGGAGGCAAATCCTCGTGCCCCGATTTCACACTGGACAAGCTAACCCTAAAGTGCCCAGTAGGGATCGGCTGGTTGTGGAATGTGGGTTGTAAGGGCTCCATTATCATCCCCTTTCCCACGTCCACCTTCTGGCCTTTGATCAAGTAGAGTATGGTGCACGGGGTTTCTTTCGCCTGCAAACACATATGTCTGTGGCGTAAAACATCCGAAAGGCAACAAAAATGGAATATTATATATATATATATATATATATATATATATATATATGTTGGTGCGACATGTAATTACCGTGACAGCGTCGAGCTCAACCAAAGACGAAGGCCCACCAAGCGCGCCAGAGACTAAGGACGGGCTGCTATGAGCGGGAGCGGCTGCGAGAGGAGGCCCAGTTGCGTGAGCAAGTGATGGTGCGATGGTGTTGTTGTTCATGGAGTTGCTCCCGACAAAACTGGGCAATGGGAAATCATGTACCGTCTTGTCTGGATTTTCCTTCGTCCAGTTGATGATAACTGGAACCAAGTTAGTAGTAAAATCATTTCTGTAGGCAGTTACAGCTGCATTGACTGCCTGCTGTAGCAACTCATATTTGTCCTCGGCTGCTTTTTTCGCGTCCTCGGCTGCTTTTTTCTCGACCGCTGGCCCAAAGGGAGTCCCTGAAGTTCGTTCAAGGCCCGGTTGAGAGGGGTGTCCCACTTGGGCCTCATCGGAGAAGTAGGGTTTTTGGCTGCAAGATGGTGTTGCTTCTCCAGTAGTCTAATCAATTTCCTCGTGATCTTGTCCGTGTAAAAAACCTTTTTCTCCTTGTCCCACTTGTAGCGGGCCCTGATGAAGTCATGCTCCAAGGGGTTGGTGAACTTCGTGAAGGGGTCTGGGAGACCCGTGGCTTCACATTCCGCGTCCTCCTTATCCCATATGGGCCTTTTACCGAGGGAGCCACGGCTTCCGAGGCGATGCTTCCCCATGTTCCTTTGCTGAAGGCTCTTGAATTCCGCAGCCTTAGCCTTGGCATCCTCGGTAGCGCAAGTGTCCTTGAACTTTTCGAACTCCTCTTCCGTAAGTGTCGGATTTTCCTCCAGAATCTTGGACAGGGGTTCCTCAGCCTCAATAGCTTGTTTCACCCTCGATTTCCAGGAGGCCAAATCATTGCTGAACATGCCCATGGCGTGATTGTTAATATTTTTCATCTTCGGATCATCCCACAGTTGTTCTATGTTATCATCCCAATAGGGGAACTTGAATCTCTTGTGCAACTTCGTTAGGAGCAACTGCGTCAAATGTTATTTACTCCTTAAGTCATCATCGTTGATGCTCGCGCATTCCCGTAGGATGCATCCTACTTGGTTCCCATAGCACTTGCGAGGTTCTTCCGGCTCTAACGGCTCAAACTTGCCAGGTGCCATCTTTGTGATCACAAGTCGTCCAATCCCTAGTTTGTTAGGTTTTCGTATCCTCTGCTTCTTATGCCTCTTTTTGGTACCGGCATCGGTGCTGGTATCTTCCCCGGCGGTACCTTCCCCACCGGTCTCGGTGCCGCCATCGGTGTCGGCGCCGTCGGTGTCGGTGTCGGCGTCAGTACCATCATCGAGGCGGACCTGCAAACCTTGCTTAGCAGTCAAAAAGTCGAGGTAGTCTTGTTCACCCTCATAATCCATCTCGTCTGCATCTTGGTCAGAAGGCCCAGTTTCTTCGTTGTTCGACATGTTTCCTATGATTAAGTGTCCTCATTTATTTCTAAAAGTATGAATAAATGAGAAATGAGATACAAAGAAATCTATGTGCCAGCACTCGATATGCCAACTATGTAGCACAAATCATACCTTTATTCACGGGAAATTTCGGCACGACCTTTGCTAAAAAAAATGGACATATCGAGCGCCTGAAATTCACCGGAACGGAAATGAATCAACATTCCGGGCGTAACATAGGCAACTTGGATCATTTACCAAAACATGACATGTCCAAAACATGACATATCCACATATCACATGTCCAGTTCAAATTTGCATATAAATTCAGCAAATTTTGAAACCTATCTAAATTCATAACTAAATAGATAACCTAATTAACATAAATAAAACCTAAGTAAATTAACCCTAGCTAGCAGAGAGAGAGAGAGAGGGGGGTGGTTTACAGAGGGCGCAGGGCAAGGAGGCAGGCCCGACGACGGCCGAGGTTGGGAGGGGAGGAAGCAGAGGAGGGAGGCGAGGGCCGACGGGTCGGTGGCGAGCGCCGGCGCCGGGGGCGAGC
>NC_057812.1:42443853-42458275 GCF_018294505.1 Triticum aestivum
CTGTAGCGGTTTTCTGCAGAAACCGCTACTGCTACCTTGACTAGCTGTAGCGATTTTCTGCAGAAACCGCTACTGCTACCTTGACTAGCTGTAGCTCTTTTTCACTAAAGCGCTATTGCTATAACCAGTTTCCCTTTTTTCTTTTCCTCAGCATAATAGGAACATATATATTACATCATTGGACCCTTGCATAATAATGACTAAGTGTGTATACAAAATAGGAACATATATATATTACATCATTGGACCCATGCATAATAATGGCTAATTAAGTGTGTATACAAAATAGGAACATATATATATATATTACATCATTTGACTGATTCCTCAGCGCTGACGTTTTCGTTTTTGAGTCAGCTTCTTTCCCTTCTTGTTCGTCGAAGAATAATTGAGCCCCTCATTGTGACTTTGCCTTTTTCATGGAGTACGATTTTTCTTTGGTAATGTAGTATTGATTCTTCTTTTGACGTATACTTCATCATCATCGTCATCTTCCCTCATTGGGTTGCCGTACTGATCATAGTCTTCCTCGTTGGCGACTCCATCCATTCCAATAATGTTTCTTTTGCCTTTCCTCACGACAACACGACTGGGATTGCATGGGTCGGTTATGAAGAAGCATTGTGTCACGTGCTTAGCGTGTACCCATGGCTTGTTTTTTGCGATAGCGTTCACGGTAGCGCTCTTGGCATCGGGTATAGTCATGGTAGTGAAAATTTGGCTTTCTCTTTCGACATTCTTAGCCCATCTGACACGAAACATCGTCGTGTTGTGCAGTCCAGAGTAGTCAAGCTCCCAGATCTCCTCGACCCTTCCATAAAATCGTTCAGTTGCGCCGTTGTCGCTGCCGGTCATGCATTCCATCGTCACCCCTGAGTTCTGATATTCATCACTGTCCATATCTTTGGCCTCCGTGTAGAACGTGTATCCGTTGATATCATATGCCTGATAGGTTACGAGGTTGGGCGAGGGGCCATGTGCTAAGGCGTATATGAGCAATCCGTCCTTAGAGCCCTCCTCCGGGGGATTAGCAATAATATGCTCTTTGAACCAATGCAAGAAAGTGGAGTTGTGCTCTCTAGTAACTTTGGCGTCCGTCCTGCATACCCCCCGGTCACGATATATACTTCTTTGCGATAATTTCTTTGTGCAGTGCCACGAAAGGATCTACCTCATCTAGGTGTTGTAGCACTACCAAGTTTGCTCTATCAAAGTCGCTGCATCGATCTGAGTATGCCACGTGCAGTTCCCTGCGACCGTTGCAGTGACCTTCTCCTTCGAGCCTCCCATCGTGCTTGTTAACGGGCAAACCAACACTAACACCAGGCGGCTGGTCTACGCCATATAGAAAATTCTCACAGAAAGAGATGCACTCTTGTGTCAAATAGCCCTGGACGATGCTTCCATCCGGACGGGACATGTTACGAACGAATCCTTTTATGACCCCATTCATCCTCTCAAACGGCATCATGTTGTGCAGGAATGACAGCCCCAGGTCTATTATGTCATCCACAATATGGACACACAGATGCACCATCACGTCAAAGAACACGGGCGGGAAGTACATCTCAAGCTCATTCAGTATCACAATGATCTCTTCCTGTAGCCTTCGGAGCTGCTTCACACTGATTGACTTTCGAGAGATGACGTCGAAAAAGTTGCAGAGACCAATAAGCGTGTCACGGACGTGCTTGTCCATTATCCCTCTAAGGGCAACAGGTAATATCTGCGTCATCATCACATGACAGTCATGAGACTTCATCCCGCTGAACCTTTTCTTGTCCGTGTCTAGATATCTACTTATCTTGCCACAATAACCGAAACTAACTTTGACTCTGGTAAGGCACTTAAAGAATTGATTGATCTCAGCCTCACTTAAGGTGAAGCAAGAAGGGGGGCAATAATCCTCATTCTTTATTTTCTTGCCCTTCTTCTCCCATGCCTCTGTCTCCGTCTCTGTCTCGTCTGACATTTTACGTGGCGGCATGTGCAGATCTTCCCTGATTTCCAAATCTTGCAAGTCTTTTATTGCCTTCGGCCCATCCTTGGTCTTATCTGGCATGTTCATCAGTGTTGCGAGCAAGCTCTCAAGGACATTCTTACAGATATGCATTTGATCAAGGCAATGAGGTGTATCGAGTTTGTGCCAGTACTCCAAGTCCCAGAACATAGACCTCGTCTTCCATACCTTCAGCAGCGGCTCCGGCGCCTTTCTCATCGTCTTTCCCGGTGCGGGGCACTCCTTCTAGTTTTTCAACAGCTCATCGATTTCGGCACCGCTCCGCTTACATGTGGAGGTCCTCGATGCTCAGCGTGACCATTGAATAGATCTCCACGGTTTCTCCACGGGTCGTCCTGTTCGAGCCATGTTCGATGCCCCATGTACAAGATTTTCCCAGACCCGCCATCTTTCCTTGACGTTAGCTGCTGAGACGTCGTATCATCCATGCACCGCGTGCATCCGCAATATCCATGGCACACCTGGCCTGCCACATATCCATAACCAAGATAGTCGTGCACTGTCGTGATCAGCGCGGCTCTCATGTTGAAATACTCGCCTTTGCTGGCGTCCCATGTCTTGGCCGGTGTTTTCCATAACGTGTCTAACTCCTCCTGAAGTAGCCCCAGATACAAATTAATATTATTTCCTGGTTGTTTCGGCCCTTGAATAAGCATGCTCATGTGAATGTACTTCGATTTCATGCACAACCAGGGGGGAGGTTGTACATCCATACAAACACTGGCCATGTGCTATGGTTGGTGCTCTGGTGGCCAAACGGATTCATGCCATCGGTACACGCGCCGAGCATGATGTTCCTTGCATCACATTCAAAATACCGATAGAAGCTGTTCAATGCTCTCCACTGGCTTCCATCCTTGACGTGTCTCAGCTTCGGATCATCTCCATCGTCGGGCTTCTTCCTCTCCGCGTGCCAGCGCATTAGCTTTGCTTCCTTGGGATCTACAAAATACCTCTGGAGACGGGGAGTGATCGGTAAGTACCATACCACTTTCTGGGGACATTTTTTCCCGGCCTTCTTGTATCGAGAAGCATTGCACACCGGACAACTTGCTTTTTCCACATGCTCCTTCCGATAAATTATGCAATCGTTGATGCATGCATGGTATCTAACGTGTGGCAGATCAAGAGGGCACACGATCTTCTTGGCCTCATCAACACTACTAGGACATAGATTACCCTCGGGAAGAACATCCTTTAGGTACTTGAGATGCTCATCGAGGCTAGTGTCGGTCCATTTGTTTTTAGCCTTCGTCTTCAGCACTTGGAGCATGAAACTCAAGCGGGTCACCTCAGGATTGCAACCATCATACAATGGAGTGTTCGAGTCTACCACCAGTTGCTCCAGCTTAGCCTCCTCTCTAGAAGCAGCTCTCTCAGTACTCGTCTCCTTGCGAAGCAATGCTTGAACATGAGGGTCCCGCACAATTGAACTTAGTACCGACAAACTCTGCTGCGTGGAGTCCATGTCGTTCTCTCCACCGCCATGTCCGGCCCCTTCTCCGCCGCCATGTCCGGCCTCTTCCCCGCCGCCATTATCGATCATCTCTTCGTCTTGCCCCGTGTCATCATTGCCTGCCCCGTCGGCATCCTCAACATCGCCATCCTCATCTTTAGTTATCCACCGAGTATAGCCATCCATGAAACCAGTCATGAGCAGGTGCGCTTCGACACGACCATCGACATGGGGGTCAAGCCAAACTATTCCTTTGCATTTTCGACACGGACATAAAACCTCTGTCAGGTTATTTTCCTTCATGTCCTGCACCGCCGACCGCAACCACCTGTCCACCATCGTTCCACTGACCATCATGAACTCTGCACGGTAATAATAAACAAATTGATTATAAAAATGCGTGCATTCATCAAAGTCATACAAAAATCCGGGCATGACCTTCCTTAAAAGTAGGACATATATAGATCTAGAGTTTGCCCGGAATTCGCCGAAACGGAAATAAATCGACATTTCGGCAAAACATAGGCAACTTAAATGCACAATTTGGCGTCAACTCATGCCACACACACAATTTCCATAAAAATATCACACACACATGCATAAACATATTTCCATTTTGCAAAAGCATGAAATATTAATCACACCTCTATCTCGAGATCGAGCACACGGTGGAGATGATGATGTAGGGAGGTCAAAAGTGCACAAAGCTCTTCTTGACAAAGAAAGATCTAGTTAGGGGGCAAATAGGTCACTTAACTAAATGCTACATCTACCTAGCTAGCTAATTTGGGAGGAGACAACTTCAACTAGTGGAGGGGGGAGGAAAAAGAGAAAGGAGATGAATTAATGGAGGTGGTGTAGTTATAGCTAGGAGTAATGAAGTGAGAGAAAGGTAGTTAGAAGAGGGAGAGTAATGGGGGGAGAAGTATTGAGGAAGAAGAAGAGTGAGAAAGGGAGGATGTGGGAGGTAGGGGAAAGGGAGGAGAGGAGATGAGGAGGGAGAGGTGGAAAAGGTGGTGGGTCCTGCGTCTTACCAGTAGCGCGGGAGAGAAAGCGCGATGCTGCTAAGAGCGTAGCAACAGCGCGCTTTCCTGTCATGCGCTACTGCTAAACGGGTCAACCTTGTGCACATTTTCAAAATTAGCAGCAGCGAGGTGACAAAAAAGTGCGCTGCTACTATGGCATTAGCAGCAGCGCACTCCCTGGCGCCGCGCTACTGGTAAACTTATGTCGTTGTGTACTGTCGGTGGATTTTTGTAGCAGCGCGGTTTAAGTGTCACGCGCTACTGCTAAGTTTGCACCAGTAGCGAGCTTTCTGTAGCCGCGCTGCTACTACTTAGCAGCGTCGCCTGTTTTTATGCCGCGCTGCTGCTAAGATTCTGTGTATAAGGTTTTCCCTAGTAGTGGAAGGTTGCGCCGAAGGAGAAGTGTTTTCGTGGTTGCTTCTAGTGGTTTGGGAATATATGTGAATATATAGGAGGCAGAACTAGGTCAAGGGGGTTACGAGGGGCCCACAAGATAGGGACACACCCTTGACGCCGCCTCGTGGCTCCTCTTACTTGAACTCCAAGTCTCCTGGGTGTCTTTTGGTCCATGAAAAATCATCGTGAAGCTTTATTCCATTTGGATTCCTTTTGGTATTCCTTTTCTGCGAAGCTCAAAAACAAGGAAAAAACAGAAACTGAAACTGGGCTCTAGGTTAATAGGTTAGTCCCAAAAATAATATAAAATAGCATATTAATGCATATAAAACATCCAAAACAGATAATATAACAACATGGAACAATCAAAAATTATAGATACGTTGGAGACGTATCAGGTCCAGAGAGTGAGGGAGAACTGAGGGGGCCACATGCGTCTTTGGCGTGGATCAGGACGAGCCAGACGAGCAGGAGGTGGCGTGGGGACGTGGCCGCGGTGGCTGTGCTGTGGGCACGCAACTACTTCTCCTCCTGGCAGGAGGAACAAGATAGCGCTGCCCCTGGTGGGCTGGGCCGTCCAGTTGGGTCGCACAAGTAAGCCAGGTAAGTTCTTTCCTATATTGCATTCTCTTTCTGTTTTCTATTTTCTGCAATTGTTTTCGGTTTGATTCTCAAATCAAACCATTTTCATAAATTCTGAAATTTAATATGGGAACTAACTGGATATTTCCAGAGCCCCGCAAAAAGTTTCAGAATAATTGGACATTTTTATAATAAGCAAATATTTTTTATAAAATCACAATTACATTTTGAATCCACAAACATTTTATGATTTATTAAATATTTTATTTCTGAATTCTTATTCTTTTTAAATTTTTGGAACTTTTTTAAGTCAGAAATTATTTAAGGTAGAACAGGAAAAACAAAAAGAAAAAACAGAAAAATAAAAAACAAAAATTTTAAAACAGGCCGCCCGGAATTGGCCGACTCAAACAGGAGCGCTGCATCTTCTCCCAGCGCGCATAACGCAGTATAGGAGGTCCTGCCAACCCAGGCGGGGAATTCCCCAATATGAAACCTTTTTTTATCACTTATAGGTGGTATCCGTGGGTAATATTTTACAAATTTGAGAGCAATTACCGTGATGTACCGCAAGAGGTAATAGCCTCTTTATTATTAGGTATAGATAGATTTGTGATGTCTCGCTGACAGGTTGGACCACCCGATGCCATACCTGCAAATTTTAGTGGGCTTTTACGTGAGAAAAAAATACAATGTCTTTTTATTGCAAGAAGAGCAACCGGAGCAGCCTGTGGTGGCGCAATATCAGGCCCGTACCGGACGCATGTGCAGAAGGCTCGACCGAACAGGGCCCCCAAATCAGGAGGGGCCCCAATTTATTATGTTAAACTATTACTCAGTGCTGGTTTAGTTGGGTTAATCAGGCCTAGGACTAATCAACGCATTAAAAATTCCACCGAATCTGTGGCAGAATTAACTCTACACCAGGCCCCGCTCCACATGGCCGAAACTCACGCAAGCCCCCGCTTTCTCTCTCTCTGTCTCTCTTCACTTCTCTTTCTCTTTCTCTTTCTTTACTGGCGCGAGCGACTTAGCGCAATTCTTCCAATCGCTGCTCAAGCAGTTTAATTTCTTCGCGGTTTCCATGCAATACATCCGTTGTTGAATGAATAGATACAAGGTCCAGTACTCTGCTTAGATTGCTTCTTGGTAAGATGTAATTCTTTCAAAATTTGTACCACTAACATGATACACACACACACTATAAAACTGTATTTTCCTAATTGCCAATGGTTACGAGGGCCCAATTTTTTGTTTTGCACCGGGCCTCCATTTTCTTGGGTACGGCCCTGCGCAATATTAGTCGTCGGCGTATTGATGGTGTCCGCCAAAGCGTCGAACCAGGCGATCAAAACATCAATCCTCTTGTCAAGCTTCTCCTTGAGCGCATTGTGACATTGTTTGACGTAGTTGCATGTGTGGTTAAAATCATCCCGAATATTTTGAGGAATATCATCCGCGTACACTGGACGCACAACTTCCTCAGAATCAGCAGCAACCTCATCATCCTTGTTGACCGAGGTTGACATCTTGATCAACACAGTACTGTGAATAACCTTAGCTCTGAATACCAATTGATGAGGACTCGACTAGATGGTGAGTCGTTCGTCGGCCCGACCTTTCACGGTACTAGCAGCAGCAACAAGAAATTCCGGTCAAACAAAGATGCAAAACCGTAAGAGCAAAAACTTGTGTCGAGTAGATTGGATCGACTCCACACACAGCAGCAACAAAATCCCCTCGGATCAGCAACAAAGATATTTGGTATCCTTCGATATGGGACGTTTTCTATAGTTTTATTGAACTCACGGCTAAAACAATACGTAGTACGAATCGTACCAACCCATGACTCTTTCTCTCTCCTAATTAAATTAAATAATATATTAACTAATTAATAATTCAGCCATGCTGATTGTTAGACTATTACTTGCCTCTTAAGTTATCTAGTCCTAGTCGTATTGTAATAGGTCTAGTTGACTTGTAATCTCTTATATATACTGTTGTATGCGGCTGTAATAATCAATCAACAATAGTTCTATTCAATCTTACATGGTATCTTAGGGTTTCTGGTCCTAGGGTATGGCTCTGCCGCCCACCCCACCATCGCTGCCACCGCCCGGCTACTTGGAGCGCCGGGCCGCTACCCTCGGCCGCGCCGCCGCCGCGGCTTCCTCCTCCTCTGCCCTAGTTCTACCACCACCACCACCACCCATGCCTCCGGTGCTCTCCTTCACCGATACAATCTCCGATTTTAGACCCTATATCCCCATTACCCTCGATCTCACCTCCCACGACTATTACCATTGGCGCCACCTCTTCGAAGTTCACCTCGGGCGCTGCAATCTTCGCTCCCACGTCGACGCCACCGCCGTGCCGCAATGCCATGATCCCCAATGGGTCAAGGATGACCTCGCTGTCATCCAATGGATCTACATGCGCGTCTCCACCGAGATCTTCAATCTCGTCTTCAGGAAAGCCGCCACCGCCGCCGGTCTCTGGGCGGCCCTTCATCAGTTGTTCCAAGACAACGTTGATGCTCGCACCAATCTACTCCACACTGAGCTTAGGAATACGGTGCAAGGCGACTCCTCCCTCAGTGTCTGCTGCCAACGCCTCAGGTCCATCGCCGACGAACTACGTGAACTTGGTGATCCCGTTGAAGATCGGTAGCTTATCAACATCCTCCTCATCGGGCTCAGCAAACAGTTCGACAAGCAGGCTTCTTTCATACCCATGATGTGGCCCCAACCAACCTTTGCCGAGGTGCGATCCATCCTCTAGTGGGCTGACCGTGCGCAAACCAACAAGGACGCTCGCCCTCAGCTCTTCGCTGTCGTTCCGCGTGGTCCGGCACCCGCGGCGCCCCCTTCACCAGCGGTGTCTTCTTCCTCGACCGCATCCGCTCCACCGCCAGGGTGGCGTCCCAGCCCTAATTATCACGGCAAGAACCCCATCTACCGACCGCCTACGACGCGCTTGGTGCCCACTCCTTCATCGTCGCCGGCCCCAAGTGCGCCACCAGCAGCTACGCCTTGGCGTCCTCCACATGATCCCTGGATGGGGCTCGTCCAAGCTTGGCCCATGCCATGGTCCTCTCCGGCTCCCCTCGGCGCTCCACAGGCTTACACCGGTGCCTGGCAGCCCGGCGTGCGGCCCCATACTGGTGCCCCGGGACTCCTCACGCCTCGCCCGCCGACTCACGCCTACCATGCTGCGCCATCATATGGCGCTCCCTACTACGCTGACGGCGGCCACTACTACACCCCACCGTCGGCCCTACTGCCATCGCCGTCGTACCAGCCGGCCCTGCTGCCATCGCCTCCACTGTTGGCTCTACTGCCCTCGCCGTCGTACCAGCCGGCCCTGCTGCCTACGCCGACATCTGCTACACCGCCAAGCTGGGACCAAGCCGCCTTCATCCAGGCCATGAACAATTTTGCCTCCCAAGGCAACACAGGTACGGATTGGATTTTCGATTCCGGTGCTTCTAGTCACATGTCTGCATCTAGTATGTTTCTCTCCTCTTGCACTTCACCACATTTTAAATCCATCACCCTCGGTGACAGTTCTTCTATACCCATATACTGTGTTCGTCAGGCTCAACTTCCCTCCACCACCAAAACTCTTCTTCTTCGTGATGTACTTGTTGCTCCTGCCCTTATCAAAAATTTAATCTCTGTTCGTCAATTCACATGTGATAATCTTGTTTCTGTCGAATTTGACCCCTTTGGCTTATCTGTGAAGGATTATCAGACTAAGGTCGAGATCGCGCGGTTCAATAGCTCCGGTGACTTATACTCTCTCAATGGTGTTCCTGTCGTTGCCTCTCCAACCTCCATGATGGCATCTATTGATCTCTGGCATCAGCGTCTAGGACATCCCAATCCTGCAGTTTTAGCATCTGTTCTTAGTGAATTTACTATACCTTGTCATAGAGATTCTCACGATTCCTCCGTTTGTAGTCATGCCAATTAGGCAAGCATGTGCGTCCTCCTTTTAGTTCGTCTAGCTCTTCAAGCATTTATCCCTTTGAATTAATTCATTGTCATCTCTGGACATCGCCCATCGCTAGTGTCTCTGGTCTTAAATACTATCTTGTTATATTAGATGATTTTACACACTTTGTCTGGACCTTTCCTCTTCGCAACAAATCTGACGTTCATGCTCTCTTTCTCAATTTTCAGCGATACGTCTCCGTGCACTTCTTTCTCCTTATTCGCTTCATACAATGTGATAATGGTCGTGAATTTGATAATGTTAAAAATCATACCTTCTTTCTTAACCACGGCATTCTTCTCCGTTTTTCTTGTCCCTACACTTCTCCTCAAAACTGCAAAGCTGAACATTCTCTTCGTACTATAAATGATACTAGAACATAAAGGCGCGCTTTGCCGCGCCCGCCCATATTGACAACATATAGTAAATTTATCTATAAAAATCTAAACAGTACAAACATCCAAGAAATTTTGAGCGGCTTTGACGGCTCCAAATATAGGCGAGACATGGTGATATCACAACTGACAGCCTCTTTCTGTTATACGACAGCTGGGCATGATGATGCGGCCTTGTCAAATCCTTCTAGAAATAAATAGATACATGTGCCAATTTCATGTCATCTATGGAATTCTCCACAGAGGTGTTGTACGTGTACTTGACACCGTTCAAGACATTCCAATGCAGCAGCAACCTCTTCCTAAGTTGTTGCTTTGTTGTTATCTCACTTGATCAATCAGGTGTAAAGCAATGATGAGGTTCAGATGTGCAATCTTGGGCAAATCGTTCAGCTAAGACATGGGCACTCACCTTGCACTGCCACCTTTCTAATTTGTTCATCTTTGATGTGTTCTCGTGGTTGTAGAAATCATAATCATATGAATTAAAATCATTATTTAGATATAGTCAAAGTAAACTTATAAAGATAATTAGTAGGACTGAATTAAAGAAAACTAATTGGAAGTCTGGAATTAACTTATCATTCCTAGACCTCGTAATACAACTTGTAGAGTGCAATCAGATAACCTTTCTTTGGTGGGGGCGCCATATCAACATGAAAGTTCCCCCAAATTTGATGAAATAAAAAAATTGATGAAATATTTACTTCTGTCAATTGCACTCTATGATGTATGGATGATGTAATTAAACAAGTGGCAAATCTTAGTGTCAGCAACCTATGTTTTTTTTTCTTCTAGCAAACTCAGAGGTATTGATCCATTCGTGTTGTTGCTTGACAAATCAACCTGAAATATGAAGAAATTAATGGTTTAAAGGGTCTGCTGCATAGTTTGGAAAAATAAAGTCAGGTCGAGAAAGACTCATATAAAACTGAAAATTTAGATATGGATCCTAACAGATTGTTGTGAGATAAATCCCTGAAAATGCAAAGCAACGTGAAGCACTAACGAAAAGATCCGGGACGAGCACTCGTGCACAAGGATCATGATCGTCGATGTCAAAAAGAAGCAGAATAAGGAGGGGGCATGGCCTGGGATGCGAGAGGAGAGAAAGGTTGTCTGGAAGAGTGGAATACGGGGACCCCGCAAAAAAAGAATACGGAGAGAAGAAGGGAAGGAAGACGAATAGGAAGAGGAAGAAAACTAATCGCTATTGATACACCGTCGTCGACCAAGGAACGAAGCAAGGAAGAACGACGCTTCGCTACCAACGGGCCATCAAAGATGTGGGCCATGGCCCGGTGAACGAGGGGCTACCAAAATAAACTTGCGGAGCAGCAGCCCAATCACGTGGCCCGCAACCTCTGGCCGTTAAATCAGGGCGGTCAAAAACTAATCGGACGTAAAATGTGCGAGGATGGCTGTGAGAGCTCCTAGGTCGCCCCATCTTACTGTTTCTTAATTATTCGTACCCTTCTTCTTCAATCTTCCATGCCTTCCCAATAATGGGCTGAGGCTCTCCACACTGCTACATATCTTCTCAATATCCGTCCCACCAAAGCCAATCCCAACGTCACCCCCTACTTTTCTCTGTTTCTATGTCATCCAAACTACTCCGACATTCGTGTTTTTGGTTGCCTCTTCTTTCCTAACACTTCTGCTACCACCGCTCATAAGCTCTCTCCCCGCTCTCTCCCGTGTGTTCTCCTTGGTTTTTCGGATGAACACAAAGGCTATCGTTGCCTTGACTTATCCACCGGTCGGGTTCTTGTATCTCGGCATGTCACCTTTGCTGAACATATCTTTCCATTTGCTCAATGTACCGCTCCATCACACCTCCCTACTTCCCCACCTAACCACCCTCCTACTCGTTTCCCTTTTTATGCTCCTCTTCTGCAATCTCAATCTCCAAATACCTCTTCACAACCATCCCAACCTAATGCCCCTACACTACCGACACCCAATCATAACCCTCCAACTTCGCCACCTGCATCATCGCCCATACATACCGATGCACCACCATCCCCTCCCGCACCATCCCCCACACATGTTGATGCACCACCATCCCCTACTGCGAGGTTCAGGGCCTGACACCTACGGAATCAGGATAAACTGGCTGATTAACTTAAATATCGGCCGATATTTTTAACAGTTCTAGCAATGCTCATTGCAAAGAAACGGAAAGACCCTCCACTTTATTGTAGTGATTTTGCTTGTGTTTCTTTAATGTTCGGTACTCCTACGTACGAGTATTATACTGTTGCTGCTGCTGCTTGGGCTCTTTGGTACTTAGGCCAACCCTATCAACCTCGTTCGTGCCTCCTTGGGCTGTTTGGTACTATCCTGGAACTAGAAGTAGTGTTGCTGAGGTCTTTCTTTCATGTTGTTTTTGTGTCCAGCACTATTTTCAAGCATCTTGGTCGTTATTATTATTTTTCTGTGCGACTGCTATTAATTACTCCCGCCCTTCCTAAATATAAGTCTTTTTAGAGATTCTAATATGGACTACATACTTGACCCTAGATACGAAAAGAGCCTATTGCGATTCTAATATGGTACGAGTTACCGATATCCTGAACAATGGAATGTAATAAAAAAATACTTCTTTACCCGCATATAAATTGTAAAACTGTTCCATTTTTGCAGGTTGCGTGTGCCGCAGATCTCTTACTGTTCAACTTCTTCAGAAGCAGGTTTAACATTTTCACCTTTAACAAAAAAAACCTGATGTGTTTTTTATGTTTTACTGAACATACGTTGAATAACCCTACAGATTTACTGGGCAATTTTCCTTATTATTGTGGTTTATTGGAGATTTCTATCTATCTGTACTGGAGCAAATATATCTCCTTGAATATCGGAAGTGGCAAATATATACTACACAAGACATGTGTTACGAGGAAGGAATTATAGACTATATATATGTATATACAAGACTATGTGCGTCAAGATAATATCACAAGGATATATATTTTTCTTCACTATGTTTATAGAAGATCATATTTCTGTGCTCAAAAGGGTTCCAGTACAGTCTCTGTCAGGTAATTCAAATGATCATTTGCTGATAGAAAGTAAAGTTAGCACCACACGTAGCTCAGGCATCTATATTTTCTCCGTACTTTCTTAAAATGCATATCCACTAATCAGCAACATGCCTGCAGAATCAATGAATCGTGCAAAGGATGCTAATGCTTCTGCCACAAGGACTCCGACAAGATATTCTAGGCAGATGAATGAGTTTGATCAGAGTTACTGTCACTGTGCATTTGCATGGTTTATGTTTATTGTCCCTGAATTCAATTTACAATAATCACCATGTTGTGTGTGCAGAATCAAGCGGCTCAAGGAACTCTGGAAACTTTTCAGTAGCGCAACAAAAGTGGGATTGTAAGTTGTTCAATCACACGGTTTTTACTTTTGTTTTTCTGGTTGCTTAAGTAAATGCTGAATGTTTGTGATGTGTAAATTGTGGTTGTCAGTGATTAAGAAAATGCTGATTGTTATAATTGCAGCCAAGGGCGACCTCAGGTCCGATGCAAAAACAAAAACGAGCTCAAGTATTCCTTCGAAATTTCCTGAAGAAGGAGGGAGCTCTGAGTCATCACTGTCATCTCTCGCGCAACATCAAGGCTGTCACTGTAAGTTGGCAATCTCGGTGTTTATGTACAGTTTTTTTTTGGTCCATCAAACTTACAAACTGTGACTGCAGGTTCAATCTCACTGCTAACTTAGTGGATTTGTTGCTACTGAAGTGATTGTCACTGTATATGTTTGTGATTTGTGAATTCTTCCACTGACTAAGCAACTGCTGTTGTTTTTATTGCAGCGCAAGATAAGGGACACAAGTCGCCTTTATACAATTGCCCTTGGTCGACGTTTCTCGTACCTGCAGGTCCAGTCGGTTTTAGTCTTGTATTGAATTTTTCAGAGGTGTTTGTTTACAGCAAATTGCAAAGCTTTATGCTGTTATTTGTTTTGCCTTGCAGGTTGTAGGTTCCCTGCAATATCAGCAGCCAGCCCATTCCTCCGGGTGTACAGTCCAGCTGTCCCCGCCCAAAAAGAGGCACAAATAAAGCAGGAATTCATAGCGATGCTTGCGATGTCACCTGAATGGTGGCGTCGTTTGCTGCAACATGGTGCCCTACCCGACCGTGACCCTGGTGAGTACCTGACCACTACATGGTGTCAGCTGAATTTTTTGGTAAGTTTGAAGTTCATTTGATCAGTGATTTTGTGCCATAATTTCTAATAATCCTACATAAGTGGTCAGTATTACCCAACCTAGGTTTCTAGGTAGGATTTACCAAGGAATGGACTTTTCAGTTCGCTATGGTTTTTAGTTGAACTTTGTTGAGCTAATTTATTAGGATGTTGGCCAGAAAGCCTACCAAACTTTTGGTATGGCGTACTTGTGCACGATCTAGTGGTTTTAGATGCCTTCACCTGTCTTTCGTTGCTCTTTGTTTTGCTGGATAGGTAGGTTATACATTTGTACTAATTTGCTCTTTTTTTTTCATTGTGCAGAAGCGACAATGAGGGCTCTCATGAGCCC
>NC_057812.1:42458525-42466897 GCF_018294505.1 Triticum aestivum
TGGTCCCCCGCCGACTGGGTTACGTCATGTTGCAACCCTACTCTTCGGGTGTGCAGCTGCTGTCTCGCCCATGCTTACCTAAGCAAGCACGGGCCCTGTGTGAAGCGTGGTGCGATTGGTCTACTCCCTGAGGCCCGAGACACAGTGATGCAGAGGCTGCTGGTTCATGAGGACGAGACCCTCTACTGCATCGAGGAGTGCACACTGCTTGTTGAGCCAGAGTTCAGAGGCAAGGTGATGAAACGTGATGGTTTCAGGATGAGGACGTATGCCTGTTTTGGCGACGTGCATGCGCGCACGGCAGCGGTGCGTACGTTAGTGGTTTTGTTTCACATTTCACGGGCAGGCGAGTTGGTGGAGATCTGCCGTACCTCCCTTGCTTCATAGTTGAGACGGTTCTCAAACTATAGCTGCTATTCGTTGTACATGTAATAGTGATGATACGTAGCACACAAAATGGAAGGCCTTTCTGTTGTTTGGATTTAGTTCTGGATAGTTGTTGGATAGTTGTTAGTCGTTATACCTGTAAATATTGACAACCACATGGTCATACGTGTACCAAGAACTATGGTGAGCTCCATTCCTGTGTTGTCGGCCTTCGGGGCGATGTATTTTTTCAGATTGGTTGCTCTGTGTTTCTGGATATTAGAGTTAGCTGCTGCTTGTGGATATCTATGAAGGATTTAGTGTTTAGTCAAACTATTTTGATAGTGTTGCGCTAGACACTAGACCAATGATGAACCTTTTCACCTTTACATCTTTGTATTGCTAATGCATATAGAAATATGTCAAGGCTTTAGATTTTAGTCAAACTATTCCAAGGGTGTTGAGAATAACTAAAAATGCTGCCAGAGCTAGACACATGTATTAAGGCTTTAGATTACATACCTGGCTTGATGTGGTAAAGACAAGTTAATTCTGTTTTGTACAGTGTCACTAAAATGTCAAGGTGATGATGACATTATGTTTTAGTTGCGCTACACAAAAAAATTCTAGAGAGAAGACGAAAGGTATGGAGGAAGACTTGCTAATCCAGACGATTAAGTTTGCCTTCGGAACTGTGGCCCTCTTGATTCATTTAATCAACTTATTTAGAGGCAGTACTCCATTTAGTTCAATCATACTTCCTGTGTTTATTATACGGAGATATACTAGAGGCGAGGCAGATGAACTACTCAAGACGTTGCGCACATCACTAGACTTTTGTAGGTTTTACAAGTATGTTCAATATATTGGCTACGAAATGTGTTCAATGTACATGGCTTTGAGCCCCCAATTACATACCTGTGTGTTATGAGAAGCAAAGTGCTTGTGCAAATGAATGAGATGTGCCTACGAATTGTGTGTGTGTGTGCGCAAGCGCGCCATTTCCCTCGCTCGCTTGGAGTTGGTTGTTGTCTGTAGGAGAAAGCCTTGATTCGTTGTAGGATCTGCATGATGGCAAACCAGATTCGTCTCAGACACACCTGTTGGGAGCATCTGGTTGATCTCATCCAGTGTTCGCCATGGTCCTATATTGATCCTCGACAACACTATGTACGGCTGTCGGCAGTGTGTCCGAGACGGTGTCTTCCTCGGATGTCCTGCCATCCACTTACCACTTCTCGAACATACATGGTGGATAGCTTTGTGGTCTTGGGAGGTGCCCAGCAATGGTCTGAGAGGTGATGTTGTTTCAGTTAGGACAGGCTCTTTTGCTTTGTACTCCCTCCGTCCCAAAATAAATGACTCAAGTTTGTATTAATTTTATACTAAAGCTAGTATAAAGTCGAGTCATTTATTTTGGAATGGAGGGAATAGTTTTATTTGGTCGTTGGTGGCTGTCTTTGAACTTGCCGATGAAGAGTTTGTTATGAGAAGAAGCCGATGAAGAAGAAGCCGATGAAGAGTTTGAGAAAGTGTTGTAATCCGAGATTTATTATTATTGCTTGCTAGTTGATTATGTCATTGATATGAGTAAACGTGAGACCTAAATGTTATTGTGAATATGGTTAGTTCATAATCTTTGCTGAAAACTTAAATACTGACTTTACATATTTGCAACAATAAAATCAAACAGAGTTTGTAAAAAAAATTCAGTTTGTCAACTGTATTGCTTGAGGACAAGCAATGGGTTAAGCTTAGGGGAGTTGATACGTCTCCATAGTATCTACTTTTCCAAACTCTTTTGCCCTTATTTTAGACTCTAATTTGCATGATTAGAATAGAACTAACCCGGACTGACGCTGTTTTCAGCAAAATTGTCATGGTGTTATTTTTGTGCAGAAATAAAAGTTCTCGGAATAACCTGAAACTTTACGGAGATGATTTTTGGAATTAATAAAAATATTGGCGAAAGAATCAACCGAAGGGGGCCCACACCCTGGCCACAAGGATGGAGGGCGCGTCCACCCCCCTGGGGCGCGCCCTCCGACCTTGTAGGCCCCCTGGACCTCCACCGACCTCAACTCCAACTCCGTATATTCACGTTCAGGGAGAAAAAAACAGAGAGAAGGATTCATTGCGTTTTACGATACGGAGCCGCCGCCAAGCCCTGTTCTTTCTCGGGAGGGCAGATCTGGAGTCCGTTCGGGGCTCCGGAGAGGGGAATCCGTCGCCATCGTCATCATCAATCATCCTCCATCATCAATTTCATGATGCTCACCGCCGTGCGTGAGTAATCCCATCGTAGGCTTGCTGGACGGTGATGGGTTGGATGAGATTTACCATGTAATCGAGTTAGTTTTGTTAGGGTTTGATCACTAGTATCCACTATGTTCTAAGATTGATGTTGCTATAGCTTTGCTATGCTTAATGCTTGTCACTAGGGCCCGAGTGCCATGATTTCATATCTGAACCTATTATGTTTTCATGAATATATTTATGTTTCTTATCCTATCTTGCAAATTATAGTCACCTACTACGTGTTATGATCCGGCAACCCCGGAGTGACAATAGTCAGGACACTTCCCGGTGACGACCGTAGTTTGAGGAGTTCATCTATTCACTAAGTGTTAACGCTTTGCTCCGGTACTCTATTAAAAGGAGGCCTTAATATCCCTTAGTTTTCAATAGGACCCCGTTGGCACAGGAGGGTAGGACAAAAGATGTCATGCAAGTTCTTTTCCATAAGCACATATGACTATATACGGAATGCATGCCTACATTATATTGATGAATTGGAGCTAGTTCTGTGTCACCCTAGATTAGAACTGTTGCATGATGAATGCCATCCGACATAATAATCCATCATTGATCTTTGCTAAGTTACTTTTCCGTTGCCACTGTTACGATTACTACAAAACTGCTACTGTTACTTTTGCCACCGTTGCCGTTACTTCCATACTACTTTGCTACTAAATACTTTGCTGTAGATATTAAGTCTTTCAGGTGTGGTTGAATTGACAACTCAGCTGCTAATACTTGAGAATATTCTTTGGTTCCCCTTGCCTCGAATCAATAAATTTGGGTTAAATACTCTACCCTCGAAAACTGTTGCGATCCCCTATACTTGTGGCTTATCACCGGCATGGTGCTAGGTACAGCATGAGGGCTCATGCTGCGTCCGGTGGTCCTTCGGTCTGTCATCAGCGGATCTGCTGTCCTCTTTGGCGCGAGGGTTGGCAGTGGCCTCCGCGAGGTGCGGGCGGCTACAAGGTGGCATGTCCTGTGGATGGTGGTGGTGGCAGTGGTGATTGGTGGCACTTGTGTTGGAGGTGGACTGTCGGTGGTCTCCGTGTGGTGCGGTTGGCTATGCCGGCTCGATGCCTCTACATCAACAGGCAGCGACGATGATGGTGTCGGTGCGGGATGATGTGTGGCTGAGGTGGTGTGGTAGCTTGGGTGAAGACCCTATCACGGCTTGTGTCGTGACCAGTCATGGAGGCGGCTGTGGCCACCATTACATTCCTGAAGGCATCGCTGTTTTGCTTCCGCACCCCTCCTACACGGACCCGGCCATCGCGGCCTCTCCAGGGGAAACCCTTGATCTTAGGATCGAACGATGGCGGCACCTTAGTCTCGGAGCTCGGTATCGGCAAGCGGGGCCGGTGGGTCGTAGCGGTTGTGGCGTCCAAACTTCTGTGGCAACGACGATGATGGGAGCGATGACGACGACGCGGCAATGGTTGTGGTAGTCGGCTCTTCTCCGGCATGTTCGTGGTATTGCCTCGGTTTCTTTGTTGCTGTGAAGTCGAAGCTACGGCGGCGGGGCCCTGTGGTATACGATGACTAGCAGCAAGTGGCCCATTCGGTGATATTCCGCGGTGCCAGCCGTGCCTGGTTTTGTCCTTCAGAGTTCTCTATCGGAGTCGGAGTTGCGCTGTCTGGCCGCATGTTACTGAGTTTTGGTGCAGATCCTCATGCAGCTTCACGCATCCACTACATTGTGGGTTGAGTTGACGACCGCCTACGGCGAAGTCGGAGTTGTTTGCTCAGAGTGTAGGGATGGCAATGACGCCTCTAGGGGAGGAGTGATGACGATGACGTATGCGTGCTGTCTCGCCGAGGCCCTCTTTGGAGTGGTGTGCGTGGGGTTTCTTATGTGTGCCGCTCAGCGGTTGTGATGGTTTTCGCCCAGTTCTCCATAATTAACTAGGAAATTTAGTTTTGGCTCGGTTTTTCCCTAATTAACCGAGCAACTCTTTTCTTCTTAATGAATGCAGGATAACTGCTCATTTCGAAAAAAATAATAGTTGCGGTGCACGGACAAGGGAGTTGCCCGCTCCCCTCCTACTGTATGTAAAGAGTTTTTTTTTGAGCGGTAAAGCAAAATCTTTATTGATCATAAACCACAAAGTGTGGGATACAACTCGAATCATGGGGTTGGACAAGCCAGAGATGGCGCCCCTGATCAAGAGAAAGAGAAAATCTAGCAAGTTTGTGTGCCTCTACATTGACTGACCGACTTTCATACATAAAAGAGCAATTAAAATTAGCAGCTCTAGCTTGGATCTCCTCGATGATAGCCCCATCGCGGCCTCTGCTTGCATTATTCAGATCTTGTACTGCTTATTTTGCATCTGATGAGATGACCATATTCTGGACTCCCAGGTCCTTAGCCAGCGCCAAAGCCTCCCGACATACAATGATCTCTAGTGTGGCTGGATCCTGCATGCCATAAATTAGCAGAGAAGAACTGCCCATATACTGTCCTTGATCATCTCTGCATATCGCCGCTTCCGTTCCCCTGGATCGAGCAACAACGGCATCTACATGTATTTTTGCAAAGCCCGGCGGCGGCGCCTTAGGTCGCGAGCTTCCCACCGTTCTTCTACGTGTACTGGGTTGAGTTGATGAAGGGCCCTTGATCATGTCCAATTCAGAGATGAACCTCTCAACGAACAAGTGAGTAGCATGCGGACTTTGAAATATCCCTTCGTGAATCGCCTTCCTCCTTGCTAACCAAATCGCCCAGAGCGTTACAGCCATCTTCACAAATTGCGCATGGGATAATAGATTCATCATTGTGAACAGCCACTGTTTCGCTAAGGGTTCGGTCGTACCTGCGATTTTCTGCCTAATTTCTTCCTCTGTCAGCACCCAGGTGCACTGGGACGTTGTGCATTCCAACAACGAGTGGCTCCATGAATCTTGTACTCCGCACATCCCACAAACACTCGATTGCGCCATATTGCGATGGGCCCGAATGTTATTCGTCGGCAATGATTGTTTTGCAAGTTGCCACAGGAACATCCGAACCTTCCCTAGAACCGGAGTGTGCCAAAGTTTCTTCCAATCCCCACTCTCACTGCTCGTTGTTGATGATCTTGTGTTTCCTTCCAACCATGCTTTCCTTCTCTTCCTGATCGAGATCAACATGTTATATGCGGACCTGACAGTGAACATACCCTTCTTCTCAAAATTCCATGCCCAGCTATCTTGTATATTTCTCGTACAAATCGGGATGCTCAAGATTGGTTGTACGTCAATGTGGAGAAAAACTTCTTGAAGACGCTGAACATTCCACCTTGCAGACGTAGTGTCTATGAGTTCCGACACTAATGATGGTGGGTTTTGTATCAAGCAGCCGTACAGCCTCATCATTTCATCTCTAGGGATCCAGTTTTCTTCCCATATACTTTTTTTGAGCAACTGCATCCTTTATTAAACGTTCAAACACATGGGGATACAGATGATATCGGGCAAAACACTAAGACACACATGGCGCCCGGGACTAAGAGAAGCAGATGCCTTTGCTAAGGCATGGCCCTCCCCATTATGCTTCCTATTTTCGTGAAGAAACGAGATATTCTGAAAGCGCGACCTCTGGTACTTGATATCTTGCAGGATGGGATAATAGCGGCACGGAACTTCATCTTGTATGTTCATCACTACCTCCAGACAGTCAGAAGCCACACACACGGATTGGACCTGCAGATCCGATGCAAGCGAGAGGGCCTCACTACAAGCCTGTGCTTCAAGTGTTACTGGATCAAGGTGGCCTTCAAAGATGATGGCCGAAGCACCTAAATAGTTGCCCCCCTTATCCCTACAGATTGTTGTTGACACGGCACGGTCGCCAACCTTGGAGAAGCCTGCATCCACGTTAATCTTGACATCATGATGCTCAGGTGGTAGCCAACCGATCGGTGGTGGGTCCGTGCGTCTTCCATTCGTGACATGCAGGTCCCTGGCGCTCGCATGCAGGTCCCTGGAGTTTACATGCAGGTCCTCAGGGCGCGATTTCTTTGCTGGGATCATCTCAAGTTCTGCTAGGAATTTGTTAACAAAGACGTGAGTGCTCAGAGGACTCTGAAACTGATTTTCATGTATAGCTCGGCGTCTCGCCCACCATATAGCCCACATTGTGACCAAAACTCGTGCTAGGTCCGCTCTAGGTAAAGTGTCGACAAGCCAGAGCATCCAAAGTTTTGCTTCGTCCATCATGTTTGAGATGATGGTCTCTGTAAGGTCCTCGTCGGTGAGGGCCCAAACACATCGGGCCATGCGACAATCAAAGAGAGAATGACGCCAAGTATCAATTGCCGCGTGGCAAATGGAGCACTCTGCCGAACCAGCCATGCTTCCGTGCTTACGTACCTCTCCTGTAGGGATGGAGCACTTGGCCAACCTCCAAGCGAAGACACGCACTTTCGAAGGTACTGCTGCTCCCTAGAGTCTGGACCAAGACCGACGATCTGTTTCCACGTGGGAGTGTCCTTCATTATGTTCTAGCCAATCTGGGCGTTGCTGTTTGGTAGAGGAGAGCAACTTGTACGCAGACCTGACTGTAAATACGCCCTTGCGCTCATAGTGCCATGACCAAAAATCGTGGTGTACTCGGGAGCTGAGAGGGATGTTTAGGATCGCTTCTTTGTCCATTGGGTAGAAGTGCTCTTCTAGCACGTCACTTTCCCACGATGAGGTGATGGGATTAATAAGCTCCGAGACCAACTGCGGTGGATTCGGCGATTTTGGGCACACCGGTCTCAATTTAAAATCTCGTGGTATCCAATTATCTGACCAGATGTTGGTGTCCTCACCTGATCCAATCCGTTTAATAAGCCCAAGTTTTAATGTGTCTATGCCTTCCACTAGAGATCGCCAGACTTGCGAAGGGTTCTTGCCCAACTCTGCTTCAAGGATCGAAGAAGTAGGGTAATACACAACCTTAAGAATCCGGGCACTTAGGGAGTTTGGTTCCTGTAGGAGACGCCATGCTTGACGCGCAAGCAACGCAAGATTGAAAAGCTCAATGTCACGGAAACCCATGCCCCCCATGAACTTCGGCTGTGTCATAACTTCCCAAGAAACCCAAGCAGTCTTCCTCTCGCCATTTTTCGCTCCCCACCAGAATTTCCTCAAGATGCCATTGATGTGCTGACACAAGCCACGAGGTAGCTTGAAGCATGCCATAGAATACGTAGGGATTGCTTGGGCAACGGACATGATAAGCACCTCCTTCCCTCCAACAGAAAGGGCCTTCTCCATCCAGCCTTGCACTTGCTGCCATATTCTGTCTTCCCAGATACTTGTTTCTGTCCCATTACCAATCCTTCTAATAAGGCCCAGGTTTAGGACATCACGGCCTTCTAGGATTGCTCTCCACACCTGGCTCGGATGTGATCCCAGACTTGCTTTGATAATTGTCGTTGTCGGGAAATATACACTCTTTAGGATGGTGGTTAGCTTGCTTGCTCCCAGTCCATGTCAGCCACGGCCATGGAGCTCCTAGGCCCAGGCCAAATGGCGCTGCTGGTCCTGATGGTGTGCTTGCTGGCGGCCCCATCGTCGATGGCCCTGCCGGCACTGCCGCAGATGACAAAAACTTAACTTCTGCACTAAACATTACGAGCAATGCTACACCTAGGTAAAGTTACGTACAGATTTTACGTAACAGGCAACGTGTAGGATTGGGATTGGATGGAAGGGTGTGGCAGGGGCCCACACGG
>NC_057812.1:42467298-42491338 GCF_018294505.1 Triticum aestivum
GATTGGTTAGGCAGGTTACGTAACTCTTCGTACGTTGCTTTCGTAGGTGTAGTATTATTGAAACATTACTACTACTCCCTCCATCCCGTAATATAAGAGCGTTTTGTACACTACATGGAGGGAGTACTATATAAAGAAACAACATATGAAACACTACATGGAGGGAGTACTACATAAAGAAACAACATATGAATTCAAATACATCATGTAATATGCTTAACCTTTACCACAGTTTCTTTGCTCAACACGTACGAACTCTCCTATTGTGCCTGGTATCGTCCATCACGGCACAACAGAAGCTGTCAGTGTCAGTGTCCCCGTGTTTAGTTGCTTACCCAAGCACTAACATTTCGATAACAGAGCATTAAGGGTGTCTAAAAGACCCATGTCATACCCTTCTTTTTATAGTATCTTATTTAGTTTTACCAAGATTCCTATATATCCCAGCTCAATATAACACCCAATCAAATAAATAGCTAGGCACCCGAAATCATGCGGCACAACGCGGCCTTTACGATTTTCATCGCTGAGACCTTTTCAACTTTTTTCGTCACTATGGCAGTAGTGATGATAACTCAATGAAGCGACAAACTGTAGGAAACATAATGTGCCTTTCAGGTTCAACCATCCTTGCTTGCAATATCATGACAAACAGTAGCAATATCATGACACCCGGAAGACGAGGAAGGAGGCAACTTTTTGCCAAAAATAACAGACAGCATGCAAAAGGAATGTATTGAGAAGTGTCTTATCAAAAGATCAAATTAACACGACTTTGAAATGGTGCATAGGTGCAACAGAAGGGAGCCTAGAAGAAGAGTCAATGAATAGGAACAAAATCTGGTGCGCGGCAGACAAATTCAAGTAACTGCAAAAATCTCAACCTGCTGGCAGGGCACAGCGCATGCATTTCAGGGCAGGCAGCTTCAGTTCTTCCTCCAGCCGGTCGACGAAGAAGAACCCGATGCCTCTTGAAGCACGGAGAGAATGCAATCCCTTGGCAGTAGTATATATGTAGGCATTGTTAGCCACTCATGCTGTGATGTAAATAAACATTGATCCTGGATCAATTCATGAGATCTTCCGTATTGAAGGCTACGTAAATAATGGTCGTGCATGTTGCATGTGATGGGTCTCTATTCATCATGGTACATACTTATCACGGCAGTTACTACTTACAGTGAGCCAAACCACTTTGTTCTCTTCTACAGTAGGGGCGAGCAGGACCCCCCCCCCCCCAAAAAAACGATTTCTAGGTAGTAGTATACTGTAGATGTGCTAATTGGCCGGAGATAATCACATCATTAGCCCATATAAGATTTTCGTAGGAAAATTAGCCCATAAGTACTAATATAATAACTGTATACCGAAGCCCAATAGCCCATGTCATTGTCATGTGGTTGTGGCCTTTTGTTCTTTGCCCCATGCGATCGATTCTTTGATCGTATCCTCGCACTAGGGTCTAGGGCGTTGTTTGCCGCTGCCGCCCAGCCGCCGGCTGCCCGGCTGCCGCTCCCGCTCCCGCTCAGGTAAGGCGCTTACCACGCCATTGCTCCTATCCTATCGGCTGCGTTGATCTGTCGTCTTTGTCCGCTGTTTGTCAGTGTCTAATATAAAGACTAAGGCAGGAGGAGGAGGCTTCATTAGATCAGAGTTTTACCGGAAGAAACGAAGATCAGATAGAGGAAGGTACTAGCTCATACTTGTAACTATCAGTTATTATGAATTAAAATCCTACTATCCTGGTATGGTGCGTTAGTGTTGACTATAAAATAGTGAATTAATCTATTAATCACAGTGATTGCATTAGGATATTGGATCTGCAAAATTTAGCAACTGAACAAACGATCAAGGAAATTGGCTCTGCCATACATCCTTGCTACTTCACGCTCTTCCAGCAAATTTTGGCGATCAATTTCAGATTAGATCAGAGGCGACGTCGGCGTGATCGTGAGCTCATTAATTCTCCAGCCAACTAGCCAAGGTTAGCACAAGTAACAACTGCTTGCTCATCTCGATCAGTTCCCACCTTATACTTATCAAATTTGTACATCAAATTTCAATTCTTTTAATTATGTGACTTGTAATGTCATTTTAAGATTTATATTTATCAAGAGAAAAGGGTCGCCAAATACCAGAAATATTATTTCAGCTTAATTGTCGAGGGCATGTTTTCAAAGTAAAATGAGAGACGAGTTGCTTGAGCATTGCATGAAAACTTGCTTTGAAAGGAATTTAGAACTGAACTATCTTCTAATGAAATTGTTAATATGCTTTATGTTATTGAAAATCACTGAGATTGTATAACTAATTCAAATGTAGCTACCACATGTTTATACTCTATAGCAATGAAGCGGTATTTTTTTTCCAACTTTGCTTCGCCCCCCCTATGTCCAAATCCTGGCTCCGCCCCTGGTTGATCTGTCGTCTTTGTCCGCTGTTTGTTAGTGTCTAATATAAGGACTAAGGCAGGAGGAGGAGGCTTCATTAGATCAGAGTTTTACTGGAAGAAACGAAGATCAGATAGAGGAAGGTACTAGCTCATACTTGTAACTATCAGTTATTATGAATTAAAATCCTACTATCCTGGTATGGTGCGTTAGTGTTGACTATAAAATAGTGAATTAATCTATTAATCACAGTGATTGCATTAGGATATTGGATCTGCAAAATTTAGCAACTGAACAAACGATCAAGGAAATTGGCTCTGCCATACATCCTTGCTACTTCACGCTCTTCCAGCAAATTTTGGCGATCAATTTCAGATTAGATCAGAGGCGACGTCGGCGTGATCGTGAGCTCATTAATTCTCCAGCCAACTAGCCAAGGTTAGCACAAGTAACAACGGGCCAATAGCTCCTGTGCGACGTTTTTGATGTGAATTTGCTTGAGTGCGACGTTGTTCGAGTGAATGGCTGTGATGCGACACACTTGAGCGTGTAAATAGCTCCAATGCGACATGGCTCTGTTTAACCGTGAAATGAAAAACACGAGGGTTAGCGATTTGAGTTATGACACGCGGGACCCACCAGTTACTCGCATGCGGGTGGGACCCACAACTTATCCACACAAGCATGTCCGTGCTCATCAGTGTGCCCCGACCCGAGCCAGCCCGCCCCCCTCCATTGCTTACCCTGCCCCTTTCCTTTCCCACCTTCTTCTTCCTCTACTCCGGCAACGAAGCGCGCCGCCGGCGAGTGATGTCTAGCTCGACTTCAGCCACCTGCCAACCATGGACGCAGTATGGTCCACTGCCGTTGACAAGATGCCCCGATTGCCCACGCATGGAGCCTCTCAAGCGTTTGACTTGTGTGAGGGAAGAAAATGGCAACCGTGGGCGCGAGTTTGTGAAATGTTTGAGCAAGCCACAGCCGGGGCAGGTTAGATCTGTGTTCTTGACCAATTCTATGGTCTAATTTCTCCCGATTTCTTTCTTTTTCCCTCGAATTGGGGCGGTGGATCTGGGTGGTGGATCTAGGATTCATGCGCCGCCGGCCCCCTGTTTTCAGGTTCTGAAGAAATGTGGGCATTTTGAGTGGCTCGATGAATATGTTGAAAGGTTGAAATTGGAGGGATCAACCCCAACCCAAGAGCTCAATTTTGGGGGGCGGCTTGCCGTGGAACAAGCCCCCAATTTGGCGGACAGAGCCGATCTGATGATGCACAGTGCAGAACTGAAGTGTGAATTGAAGAAAATCGGCAAGCAACTAAAGCATCTGATCGATTTGAAGAAACAAGCAAATATGATGGCGGGAGCATTTTATGGTTGTGTCATTGCTATGGGTTTATTTTACTTGATGTTCATCAATCGCTAGAATTTGTTATAGTTTCAGTTAGTTAGTCAGCTAGTTTCAGGGGTGCCCAGTAGTTTGAGTTAGCCAGGGATCATTTGTTAGATGAACTTGAATTCGTGTGAAGCAAAACTTGCTTGAATTATTGTAATGATATTCTCAGGGGCCATATTCAGTGTTGATGCTCTGTTTTCTCTGTTTTTGTTCTTCAGTTAACAGAGTACACACCCAAATTCAGTTTCTAGTAAAAAAACAAAACTGGGCTGCCGAATAGATGTTGGGCCGTGAGAAAATGGACCCTGAGAAAATAACCATGCCCAAAATAGAGACCAGCCCGCCCGCGTACGGGCACCAGCCCACCCGCGTAGCGGCACCAGCCCACCTCTAACTTCGGCAAATAAAATGTTACTTATTTTTACTTTGGCCTTTTTCTTGCACTAAATTTTGTGATGGATCATTTTTTGATGCAATAAAACCAAATGTTAATTGTTTTTATGCATGTCTACGGTTCCATGAACTAAATGAGTTGCATGAAGTAAATTAGTTTGCATTTCCTAGTGGCATGTCCATAGTGGGTTTGCATGGGGCTCCTAGTTGCATGTCCATGGTTTGGCCAATATTTTGAAGATGGTGTGTGTGTGGTGAGATTGAGGTGTAGCAACCCGGGCTCGTAGCAACCCATAGCAATACACAAATAATAAGCAAGAACAACCCATAGCAATCTTCAAATAATAGCACGAAACACACAATATATATAGTAGCATAACTATTGCAACCCATAGTTCCACGATAACCTTACAACTCCATGATAGCCTTACAACTTAAAATACTAATACAACTTAAAAAAACTAATACGATAAGCTAGATAGATCGGGGGGCACCAAACGCGGGTTCTTCTTCGGGCTCTTCTTCTCCTTCTCCCGGGGAACAACGCCACCTCGCTCCTCCGGGCGCCGTCCTTCACTCCTCCCCGTTGTTGATGGGGTACAGGAGCGTGTGCATAACGCCGTTGTTGGGGAAGATGCTCTGGAAGTCGGTGAAGATATTGTAGGTGGTGAAAGCTATGAACTCACAACCAACCCAATACGCTCGCCCGAGGAGATGGAAAGCATCGAAAGGGTTAGTGAACGTGGCGAGGAGCCCAACCACAACACCGTTGTGGTTGACCTCCTCAAAATGGTACATCCGAGGAGAGCCGCGGGGGAGGTGGCGGAAGCCGGCCGCAATGAAGAACTCCGTTAACTCCCTTGCGCCCCTCCATCTCGAGATCGCCCAAACCCTAAGGGTTCTCTCTACATACACTCCGGCCGGGTAGAGCCTTTCCGGCACGGTTGGGGGGAAGCGGTAGGTGGGGGCGGTGTACTGCATGGTGGCGGGGTGGCTCGAGTGCTCGGTCGGGTTTGATGGAGAAGAATGAAGAAGAAGGGCAGAAGAGGCAGAGGATGGGGTATGATGGATGAGGAGGGAGAGGACGATAGTGCCCGGCTTAAATAGCCCAAGTGCGACGTCGTTTCACCCCGTCAAAACCCTAGAATTAATGGGCGGGCGGCGTTTGGTGGCGCCCCATGAAAGCATGTACACGAGCGTGGCCGTGGGAAACGGACTGCTACACTTCTGTGCCACCGGTCGTGGGTCAAGGGGGACGGGCTCACGCACGCGTCTGTGCCGTCGTGGGTCAAGGGGACACGCCTTCCCCGGGTTCTCTGCGTGTGCCCATTAATTTGCTCATCTTGCTAGGGCCTGGCTAGAGGGCAAGGTTCGGTCGATGGGAGACGTGACAATAATGTACGCCTTCTTTTGCCCATCTTGTAACGGGCAGCACGCCATTTGAACTGCATCGACATCCACATCGATACCATGCCAGTATTGCGTCGTCAAAGAGGAGCACGCCATGCACAGCGTGCACACCACGCCATGCAACGCATGGGCCAGTCCTGCGGGTGGGCATGCATGCTGCGGGTAGGCACGGGCACGCATGCAACGATGGAAAGGGCACTCCGTAGGCTTGGTCCATGCACCGCGTCAACTCTTGCCGTTGGATTCAAATGAACGGTCCTGATGCTCCAACGAGAGAGGCTGATCCAAACCCCACCGCGTCAACCAATCAGCGCGTCTCATGCGGATCGCTGCACACTGTAGCTAACCCTAGCGCCTGATCTCAACCGTCCACGCACAACAATCGACGACCAGGTAGTGTGCGGGGTTTTGAGGGGTTTTGAGAGGGGTTTTGAGAGGTTTTGACTGATTAGGGTTGAGCATAACTAATTCAAAAAAAATCAAAAAAATATAAAACTTGCGCACATAGTCTTATTATGTCGTATAGTAACGAGAAAAAAATATAAATATGGTTTACATACATTTTTACGAAAAATCCTTCACAAAATTGTTATTCCTCAAACAATGTAGTATGGAGTTGAAGGGAGAGAGTAGTGGGCACCCGAGAGTAGGTGGAGTTTTGAAAATGAAAAGTGTGAAAACCTCACCAAAACTTCATTTTGGATTGACTAAGAAAGATCTGAACTTACTTTTCTCATTTTCATGTTTTAAACTTGTTTTATATATAATTTTCTATTAAACCTTATTTTTTCAAAAAGAAAAGAAAAAATAGAAAATTAATTCAATAAATAGTGAGACTTTAGATTTACACTATATAGGTAGAATAGATGTGTAGAAAAATTATTTGGCTGGTTTAGACAAGGTGCCAAAAAACTTGCTTAAATATGAGGCCGTTTACCCTACCTTTGGAGGTCATTTGAAACACACTTTTCATGACTATGAGTTCAACTTACCAAAAGGGCTCGGAATGATCAGCAAGCAAACATATTTCAGTTGAGGTACTTTAGATAGCACTAAAACATCAATAGCCCAAATTTAAATTTAAATTTGAATTTTATTTGGCTGGTTTAGACAAACAAGTTCGGATAGAAATATGGGGATACATAGTGACTACCAGTACGCACCAAGTTACAAATATTATTACATGTCCCAAATTTTCAAACTATTCTCCGTTCTACTTCTTCCTACCACGTCGTGTGCCCTTCTTCGCCTTAGCCCTTCTTATTGTTGGTTCTACTACACACACAAGTTCACTGATCATCTTGGTTTTCTTCACTGGTCTTTTCAACACCTCGCCAATACCCTCGTGATCAGTGTCTTCAGTCTCAATATTGACAACAGTTTCAGTTTCTTTGGTGTGTACCTCAACATGAGTTTCTTCAGTCTGAACCTCGACACGCTCAGGTTCAGTTTCTTCAGTCTGAACCTCGACGCGCTCAAATTCAGTTTCTTCGGTGTGCACCTCCACATCAGTTTCTTCAGTCTGAATGTTGACTGCAGCAGGATTTTCTTCAGTCTGCTCAGGCTCAGGCACACTTCTCTTCTTTCTACCGCCATTGACTCTTGCTTTTTTGGTTGGCCAACACTGTTCAACAACAAGGGGCTGACTTGCTCGCTTCCTCCTGTGCAGAAAATGTTATAGATATACTAATTGGAAAAAAGCACCAAATCAAAACACAGACAAATAAACAAGAACATACTTTGGCTTATCAGGAGTGTAACGGCATTTGATAGATCCCACTCTGTGCCCAAGTTCCTGGCACAACTTGCATCTATTTTTGTTACCTTTTTGGGCCCTTTTTGGCTTTTCATCTTTCTTTCCCTTCTTACTACTCCCACCTTTCTCAAACCATGCCTTGAATCTACTCTGTTTAGGCCTGCCAGCCTTTCTTTTCGTCAAGGGAGGACACATGGAAAATTCAATGACCACTTCAGGCCACTGAGACTGATCTGTAAGTGCTGGAATTGGAGTAGCATATGCGGCTTTGAATCTTGCTACCGAATAATATTCATGCAGATATGGGTGCATGTTTATCTTCGGTTGGGATGCTAAGAAAAGAATGGCATGCTCACATGGTTTACCAGTGTGTTGCCACTCGAGGCAAGTGCAATCATGCAATTCAGTGTTAACAACATGTCTCCTTCCAGTTTTGTTATCTCTAACTTCAGCACCCCAAGGTGAAGATTTTTCAACAAACAAATGTGAAAGACTTCTGCTCCTATTGACCACCTGTTGGACCACTACTGGAAGCTTATCACCTTGCAGACAATCACCTATCCTTCTTCTCAATTCCCACAACCGCATGAGCATGATCCTAATTTGGTCAACCATGTCATGCACAGGCAAATCTTTTAACTCCTTCACCTTACTGTTGAAACTCTCTGCCAAATTGTTGTTGATGTGGTCACACTTGATGGCAGTGTTGAGTGCTGACCTGTACCATAACAAAGAATGGTAGGTGTTCAGCCATGAACCAAACTCATCACATGCTGCCATTATCTTATCAAGATGATATTTGTGTGTCTGTCTAGTGTAAGATCTTGCTGCTGGCCACATGCGCCCAAATTCTTCTCCTCTAAATTTTTTGATCAAATTCATCCACAAATGACCGAAGCACTCCCTCTGCTCAGCATGTGGGAAAACATTTTTCACTGAATTTTCAAGCCCCTTACATGCATCTGTGTGTATAGCCAAAGGTGACACTGGCCCTAGGCATCTTTTCAACTGGATCATGAACCATGTCCATGAAGCCTCTGTTTCTGACTGAAACAAGCCAACAGCAATAGGAAACATCCAGTTGTGTCCATCTAGAGCATTGCATGCTGCCAACTGACCATTCCACTTGCCTGTCAAAAATGATGAGTCTATGCTCAAATATGGACGGCACCCTGCTTTGATGCCATCTATGCAAGGCTTCAAAGCCATAAAAAACTTGGAGAACTTGACTTCACCTTTGGCTGATACCTCTGTATCTATCTCCACAACACTACCAGGTGACCTCTTTTCCACCTCTGCTTTGAAGTTGTAAAGCATCCTAAATGTATTTGCCCAATCACCATATAAGTTTTTCATTGTCCTTTGTTTTGCCTTCCACACTGTGGTATATTTCAGTTTAATGGGGTACATCTTTTCCAAGTCTACTTTGAGTTTCTTGGCAGTAGTGTTTGGTGTTTTGGCTAAAATTGGGGTGATCTTTTCTGCAACCCAAAGTTGTGATGTCATGGTTGATACTCTCTGTGAACTTGTAATACAAGTATGTTGATTGGGGATTTGGTTAACCCTGACAGTACTTCCATCAGGTTGCAGTCTAGCAGATATGTACCACTTGCAAGGCTTGACACTACCATCAAATCCTCTGCACCTCGCATAAAACTTCTTTCTATCAGTCCAAACAGTCTTGGCATCAAACTCATGTTTCACTGCATAAGTCTTGAAACACATCCTAAACTCCTTCATGCTTGGGAAGAACTTGCCTACTTCAATGACAGGGTTTTCTTTGTCATACACATGCACCAGCTCATCATCATGTGCATCATCTACTTCATCTGCAGCTTGTTCCATCAATTGTCCATCTACATCTTCATCAACATTAGCAGGCAAACTAGATTCTCCCCTCTCCTGCTTATCTCTGTCATCGACTGGAATGCCAAAAAGTTTGGCCATCTCAATGTCAGGCATTGGTGCAATGACCAAATCAGTAGGTTCATCTAATTCAACTACATTCCAATCAACAGTTGCTGCAGTTTCAGTTTCAATTCCAGTCACCTGTCCCTCTTCGGCTATTACTGTAAGTTCAGTACACATGGGAATCAATGGCCTCTGTGTAGCCCAATCATCATCTACCATCTGCGCAGCCAATTGTGATGGCACATATCCAACCTTCGAAAAAATATTCAGATCAACCAGCTCAGCAAAAAAATTAGCTCGTTTGCTTGTCCAGCCGTTTTGCCGATCGATTTCATCAACAATCTGTTCACCATCTTCCATTCTCACATACTCTCCTTTCCAATCATCAAACCGCAACAGTGATACTTCTTGCTCTGGACCCCAAACAACATTCTCCCCAATTTTTTCCACCCATTTCTTCACTGCCTTCTCTCCCATGTTCTGTAGAACTTGTGGATCAATCTCTGTAAACTCAACCTCCCATTTAACAATTGTGTCTCTCTCAATGTTCTGAATGCTACCATCAACTAATTTTGCCTTTGATGGAAAGAAATTGACCGTCAATTCGAAGGTCCGAGCGGCAGCATCCCCTCTGTCAGTGGCGGACAGTGTGAGCCCGTGAGAAAGAGCAGACTAGGCCCTAATTGCATGCAAAATTGGATCAAAGAGAGGAGCATTACCTATTCGAAGTTGAATCTGGAGGCTCCATCTCAGTATGCCCACGGGCTCCCCTCACAACCTATCGATTCAACAAGCGAAAACAGAGGAAACGAGCTGAGATCTACGGGGCCGAGAGAGGAACGGGAGGGGGACTAGGGTTTTCACTCACCATTTTTTGAGGACGAAGGCTCCGCCGCCGTTGAGAACGAGGGCTCCGCCGCCGCCGTTGAGAACGCAAGATCCGCCGCCACCGGAGAAGAAGGAGGGAGGGGGCAGAGTGGCGGCTCCGGCACGGTCGGGCGGCAGGGCACGGTCAGCTGTTTTGAGGAGCAATTAAGTTGGACCCACATGTCCTAACATAAACGGGCTTGGTTGACGACCAATTTAACCACATTTAACACCCCATGTGGCCCTGGGCTATTTACCTGCTTAAATGTGTCGCACCACAGCCATTCGCTCGAACAACGTCGCACTCAAGCAAATTCACATCAAACATGTCGCACAGGAGCTATTGGCCCAGTAACAACTGCTTGCTCATCTCGATCAGTTCCCACCTTATACTTATCAAATTTGTACATCAAATTTCAATTCTTTTAATTATGTGACTTGTAATGTCATTTTAAGATTTATATTTATCAAGAGAAAAGGATCGCCAAATACCAGAAATATTATTTCAGCTTAATTGTCGAGGGCATGTTTTCAAAGTAAAATGAGAGACGACTTGCTTGAGCATTGCATGAAAACTTGCTTCGAAAGGAATTTAGAACTGAATTCTCTTCTAATGAAATTGTTAATATGCTTTATGTTATTGAAAATCACTGAGATTGTATAACTAATTCAAATGTAGCTACCACATGTTTATACTCTATAGCAATGAAGCGGTATTTTTTTTCCAACTTTGCTTCGCCCCCCCTATGTCCAAATCCTGGCTCCGCCCCTGTGTGTGTGTGTGTGTGTGTGTGTGTGTGTATGCTTAGATGGAAAGATTTGTGGTGCACGTGTCATCCCTCACAAGGAAAAAGAGTAAGTACTCATGTTATTTGCGCCAAAATTACAAACGAGCCAAACCATTGTCTCCGACGGATTGCGCAACTAGAGCTTTGGTTAGCGCTTGCCATCTTTGGAGGACCTTCCTCGACTATGGGAGGCTAGTAAATGAGTATAGTGGTCGTTAAGCTTGTTACATATAACAAATGTGTGGATGAAAAAAAAACACTATTGTAGAAACACGATGCCTCTTGCTACATGTTCAAGAAGCCACTCCCATCTTCTTTTTGAGAAACATGAAAGAGAAACGGATGCTCACAAATATGCACGTTCACTCATCTTAGTAAATGCATTCATGCACACCCTACCGATGAGCAGCTGTCAAAGATGGAGCTGGTAGGTTAAGATTGTCAAAGTCGCCACAGTCACGTCCTAGTTGACAGGCAAGGTGTAGCACCAAAAGAATGTTGTCAGAAAGCTTGGAATAAATTCAGAAAAATGTGAGCACATGTATCAAGTCTAAGATTTAAACTTAGGTGGCAAATTCCACCACAAGAAACCGAATCATCTAAGCATTGTTGAGCTTGCGACACCACTCCCATATTTGTTCTCTCCCTATGCCTCCTAATCACACACGTTTGTTGATATTGTACGGATTGTGTGCCCGTGATCTCGTGTGTTCATGTGGAAGCGTGAAGCATGGATGAATGAGATGTGATGGGCTTTCCTGCATGTTGATGCGGAGATGGGGTGAGATATATACTAGGAGAAAAGTGATGTTTGGACACGTGGAGGTAGGTTGAATAAGATGCACTAAAATATTATCCACAGGGGCATATTTTAGATACAGCTTTCCCGCAATCGGCTTCTCTTACATGGCAAGGTATTCTGCATGGGTTGGAGCTGCTTAAATCCGGAGTTATTTGGAGAGTATGTGATGGGGCTAATATACATATTTGGAGAGACAATTGGCTTCCTAGAGCTTCTGGACTTAAAATCTCTGCAAAGAAGAATAGAACTAGAGTTAAATGGGTTGAGCAATTGTTCATGAGTGGAGAAAGGAGTCGGGATGAGGAGCTGGTTAGGCATTTATTTTACCCTTATGATGCGGATGAGATTTTGAGGTTGCGGATCCAATCAAATGGGGAGGCAGATTTTGTTGCTTGGCATTATGAAAAGTCAGGTTTGTTCTCAGTTAGGAGTGCGTACAAGTTAGCGCTCACCCTTAAGGATAAAAAAGAGGATGAGGGGCAATCCAGTGAGGCGGTAGGGTCGGAGAGGAAAATTTGGAATATTATTTGGAAGACAAACATTCCTCAGAAGATTCGTATTTTTGCATGGAGGGTTGCTTCCAATAGCTTGGCCGTACAGGTTAATAGAGTGGCGCATCATCAAGCCTCTGTTAGTACGTGTTTTATTTGTGGCATGGAGGATGAAAATACCTTCCATGCGCTTGTCTTGTGCCCGAAGGCGCGTGCGCTTCGCATGGCCATGAGGAACATTTGGGCTCTACCTGATGAGGAGGTTCTCAGATATACGGGGCAGGATTGGTTTATTGTTCTCCTGAGTCAATTAAACCCCGTAATGCGAGACCAAATTATATTCTTATTCTGGAGGACCTGGCATTTGAGAAATGATTTGATCTTTGGTAAAGGAAAGGAATCAGTTTCAGCTTCTGCATGCTTTGTGGAGAGTTATTGGGAGTCTTTTGGTGCACTTCATTCTTCGAGGCCGGTGGATTTTCAAAAAAAAAGGAAAAGGGCCATTGGTCCGGATTAGCGGTGTTCCTAATTCTCTGGACGCGAGTAGTGGCTGGTACCCGCCTCCTGCAGGTTGGTTCAAGATTAATGTCGATGCTAGCTTCGTGGAGTCCATTAGAGAAGCCAGTGTGGGGGTCGTGGTCAGGGACGCGAAAGGGGAAGTTATTGTTTCGTCGTGGGATTTCATTGGTGCCTGTCAAAGCGTGGAGGAAGCGGAGCTGAGAGCTTGCATTGCCGGTCTCTACATAGGTATTTCTCTTCATAATCCTATAATTTTAGAGACTGACTGCGCTTTTGTGGTAGCGTCTCTTGCGTCGGGGCACTATGACAGGTCTGCTATGCGTGACCTGAAGATGGAAGCGGTGAGTATCTCGAAGTTGATCAATAATCTTCAATGGTCAAAGATTAGCCGTACGGCCAATATGGTGGCTCATTTAATCGCTAAATATAGCTTTGACAATATGATGTACCGCACTGTGTGGTGAATATTGTATCGAATGAGTGTACTGGTGTGGTTGGTTAATTAATATAAAGATGGTGTTCAAAAAAAAGAATAAGATGCACTAGGTACAGGTGGTGGCACGGTTTAAGTATGAATTGGCGTAGCAAATTTTCGACGTGTTTGGTTCGCTGAAAAAAGCACGTCTTCCGATTGCAGCGTACTCTGAAACCTCAGCGAGCGTTTGTTTCGGGAGCGATGGTTTCCATAACAGCGCTTTCTGATACGGAGGTTCAGAAAATCGAAACCGCCGAAATCGGGATGGGTTAGAAGTCGGGACCCCGCGCACGAACCAAACAATGAACGTATTACGTAAAAGTATTCCGACACAGCGCTTTCCGATACGGAAAACTGAATACGTTACCTGCGCTGTACCAAACGCTACACTTGGGTAAACCTACTAATAAATGCAGTAATGTGGACTGGGTAGATGATGCTACGACGAGATTGAACAAAAACAATGCACATTGTGGCCAGGTTCAGACCATCGATGCAGGTCTACCTTGCGATGATCCTCTTACAATACCAAGATGGTTCCAATGGTGTTTGTGTGTATATGAAACTAAACACCACCCACTAGAGCTTCCTAATTGATGTTTTGTGGCTTGAGAGTTCCTTGTGTGCCATCGTGGCCTCTTGGTCCTTATGTAGGTTATATATTGATTATGAGTGACCCCCTTCCTTATCCGCACAGAGTCCCTAGCCCGCACGGGGTAGGGCCTTTTAGAAGAAACCCTACTTACATAAAAATATCTTATCATGTCTTGTATTCATAAAAATACTTGTTCATTGTCGAGATGAACCATTTTATTTAAGTTTTCATGGGGTCTTAGTTATGACGTCTGGCATTGTGATTAATTACTTGGCAAATTATTTTCAGTATAATCCTTTCAGGTTTTTTCCAGTAAGGGAAGCCCCAAATTTCCACTAGAAGGAATGAACAATGTTTTGCTCCGCCATATGAAAACCAAATACCCAAATGGCGCTGCTGGTCCTGCTGGTGTGCTTGCTGGCTGCCTCATCGTCGAAGGCTGAACTTCTGCACTAAACACTCTACTACTCCCTCGGTCCCATAATGGACAGAGGGAGTACTATATAAAGAAACAACATGTGAATTAAAATACAACATGTGATATGCTTAACGTATCACAGTTTCAACAGAAGCTATTAAGTGTCCCCAAGTTTAATCTTATTTAAAGCCTGTTCAGTAGCTCTCCAGACCGTCAACTCCGCTCCGCGCGAGGAGTTGGGTTCGAGCCACTCCGCCTGATTGCGCTGGCGCTCCCTCCGCTCCCGGAGCTGCAGTTGGGGAGCGGAGGGGATCCGAACAGGGCCTTAGTTTTAGCAAGATTTCTATATATCCCAGCTCAATATAACACCCCAGCAAATCAATAAGCTAGGGACCAGACATCTTTCGGCGCAACTTGACCTTCGATGAATTTCATTGCCGAGGCCTTTTCAACTGTTTTCGTCACTATGGTAGTAGTGATGCTAACTCAATTAAGCAATAAACTGTAGGAAACATAATGTGCCTTTGAGGTTCAACCATCTTTGCTTGCAATGTCATGACAAACAGTAGCAACATCACGACACCCAGAAGACAAGGAAGAAGGCAACTTTCTCTCAAAATTAACAATCAGCAACAAGTCATGTCATGTATTGAGTACTGTCTATCAAAAGATCAAATTAACATGACTTTTTTTGCGATTTAAATTAACACGACTTCAAAATGGTGCAAAGGTGCAACGGGAGGGAGCCTAGAAGAAGAGTCCATGAATAGGAACAAAATTTGGTGCGCAACAGACAAATTCAAGTAACTGCAAAAAATTTCAACGTGCTGGCAGGGCACCGCGCATGCATTTCAGGACAGGCAGCTTCAGTTCTTCCTCCAGCCGGTCGACGAAGAAGCCGATGAAGAATTCGCAGAGGACCTAGATCCACCACCAGGACGCCAGCGGTCAGTAGTAGAACCAGCTGGAGGAGCACCATCTGGCTGGCGGGATGGGGGGGCTTCTTGGCGCGCGGGAGGAGCATCTTGGCGGAGGGGACGGCGGCTCCAGCGGTCTGCTTCCGGGAGCAGGAGCGCATCCTGGCGGAGGGGACGCACTTCCCGTGCATGAGGAGCCTCTTGGCGAGCATCCCAACGGTCTGCTGCTTCAGGTGCAACAGCCGTCCTCTGGCTGCTACCCTCGCCGCCACGTCTGTGCCGCGGGACAAACTTGTTAGAACCAGGAGCGGCTGGTGGTGCGATGGCAGCAGCAGGCCGCGCATCAGGTGGGTCCGCTGCTCTTAGGAGAGCCTCCCTTCTCTCTTTTTCCTTCTTCTCTTCCACCTCCCTTTCCTTCTCCCTCTGAATTGCTGCAATGGCGTCAAGCTTGAGTTTCATCTCCGCTTCCTCCCTCTTCTTCCTCTCTTCCTCTGCAAATCAATGAGGTGGTGTTATTGCCAATAATAAATAATACTTGATGATCAGCTAGAATGTGTTTTCCTTGCTTCCAATTGACACAAACAATACTTCCAGTTCACATGTTACCAACAACAATAAGAAGGTCCTAGCACTAAAGCTGGAATCACTAACCTTCACGTTTTCTAGCCTCCTCTTCCTCACGCACCCTTTGGATCCGTTGTTCCTCCATGTTCAGATAATACATCAATTTCCGTACAGTCTCCCTTTCACGCTTTCTTGAAGATATCAACTGACTAATCCTTTCTTCCCTCTCTTTCCTTAGGCTACTAAACTCAGCTTCACGGCGTTGGACGATTCTTTCCTGGAAAGCATTCTGAAATGGGAAGTTTTGAAAAGATTAACAAGATGGAAGGAAGGTAGTTTTCTGAGAAGGAAACAAATACATACTGAAAAAAGCTTATAGGTTGACAATACCCATATAATAAAGGAAAAAACTAAAAATGTTATATGCTGAAATACATGATGAATTTAAATATATCTATACTGGTGTTAATCAACCAAACAAGTTAAACACATCCGCAATCCATTCCGAGAACGTATAATCACTGCAACAACTGTACTCAACATTCCCTCTGTGGACAAATCGACTATATATTACGTATAAGCTTGGAAAGTAATGGAAAGCTGATTACAAACAAAAACATGACACCCGCTGCATTCTCTAACTACCACAAGGACAGAATCAGCACTGCTGAATGCAGTTGCAAGAAGGATGCATACCTTATGCTGCAACAATCGAGAAAGCCTAGTTTTCTCCTGCAAGTCACCCGTGTGGTGTTGCTTGCTGAGATCAATCTCTCTCTGCCAAATAAAAATACATAATGAATGTGAGCATGCGAACAACAATTAGAATCTACATCTTGTAAACATCAAATAACAGCAAAAACAAACCAGCTGCTCTTGCTCATGAAGGATCTTTTCTTCCTCAAGGCGCTTTTGGAAGGCCTCCTCAATCAGTGGTGCTTCCTCCTGCCGTTTTGCCCTCTCCAAGTGATCCATTTTCTTTGCAAGCTTCTGCAGTTTTTTCTCCATCTCTTCAAGCTCCTTCACCCGTTGACTCCGTACCACCTCCATGGCGAATTGTTTTGTCATATCCTGCCAGGTGAGCACTCAATGTATTAGAAAAACATACACCAAAACAACAAATGTACATACATGTGTATATGTACTGATTACAAACTGTAAGTGATAATAAGTTAGCTAAGTTCCCAGGACATTTAAGCAGCAATGTGCAGAAACAAATAATCCTGCACTTTACACACACCACCTGTAATTCATCTACAGCTGACTATCACCCTTCCTTAGGGGCACAGAAACAAATAGTCAAATGTCAATATGGCAGCTAACCATACAGAAATACAACCGTTATCAAAATTCTAATAGAAGGCATCCAGATTTTACCAATAAGCGGAATTAAGTTACATTCCAACAAAGTACGCAAACTATTAAAACATGACCAGTTAGCATGAAGCTGTAATTATTGGAAATCCAAAATAGCATCTTACCCCTTCAACGTGAATTTTGTCCCCGTTCTTAATTATTTTTTTAAAATCATTTATTATTTTTTCTGCTTCCAGGCGATCTTTTTCCTTTATTTCTCGACTGATCCTCTGCTGCTGCCTAAGTCTCTGGTCCTTCAAAAGCCTCTCCCTTTCTTCGTCTGCAGATTTCTTCTGGATACTCAATCTCTTTGACTCCTCTACTTTTTCCTGGAAATAGAAATGCATAAACCATAAACAAAGACTCCATAAAACAACCAAGAGTTAAGAGTAAGCAAATAGGAAACCTTTTCCAATATTTGACGCTCAAGATCTTCTTTACGCTTTTCAATAATTGATTTCCTCGCAAGAAGCCTTTTATGTTCTTTCTCCACCACTCCAGCAAGACTGAAGTTTTCACCGAGTTTGGATGGTTTATGCACAGGTGGATGAATGAGACTCCTTGCTTTGTTTAGGGAATCAGTGAAGACACAGAGGTGACTACCAAGTGCATCAGATTCTATGTCCTGCAAAGAGAAATAAGTCAGATAACAACGAGTAGATGGAAATCATCTATTTATCTGTTAGGATGAGATGGAAATGAAAAAAACAACTGAATACAAGCAGGTTAAATTACAAATACTAATTATGAAATTGCATGAAACAATACACTCAATCAATCACCACATGTGGATGCCAAAATAAGTAAAAGAAACAACCAAGCAATCGGTATATTGTTTCTGTGAACAGACTAGCCTGCCTGACACATCATTACTTCCTCGAAGACCAGTCATGTCATGCTGCACCTATTTCTCATCTATAATATAGATAGATAAAAATGAAACCATTCACTATAAACAGTAAGTTCCTAAAAAAATCGAAAACCCAAGGGACAAGCCTCTTTGGCCAAGGAATATGAGTAGGCAAGACAAATAACATAAAACCGCAAGGCAGGCAATGCATCTGATCCTTATAACAAATAAACAGCAATGGAAAAATGAAGCCTTCAATGAGTACATTTTTAGAAGCCTAAGAAGGTAGCAGCAGTGGTCAGAATCAAGCCACATACCATTTTGCCAAAATGAACAGCTCCAGACAAATGGTTAACTTTCATAGCAACAAAATTATGCTTGACCGCATCAACAGACATCTTCTCCACGGCATTGATGTCAAAGAATGGGATCATTCTAGAGAGCATGTCAATCTTCATGGACTTGAAAATATGAGATGCCTGAAAATGGTTATAAAGAGAGTTGAGAAACATGTTTCACAAATAGTGATGTAAAGTTTGATAAAGTGGATACATATTAGCAACAAAAAAAAAGTGACAGGAACACATATCCTATGGCTAGTGGGACATAGCATAGGACCTGCTGCAGCACCCTCAGTGTTGTAAGCTTCTCCAATGAAGATTGGTACTGTGATAACTGAATTTCAGGAACTGAAGATGCGGCTGAAAGCTTTCCTCCGATCGTAGAAATCTTGGAAAGCAGAGGCTGCACTTTTGATGCTAGATCCAAAGGAAGGAACTCATGCTCCATAAGGTTGTATAGATCTTTCACTTCTTGGGAAGCACATGAAATCACACCTTTGGCAGCCTATTTTCATATCATAGTCAGAGAGAGAAACAGAGAGAGAGAGAGAGAGAGAGAGAGAGAGATGTCTGCGAGACAAATTGCATGATGTAGATTGCCAGCTAGTTGGCCAAAATACAACACAGCTATATAAAAACATAGAAAAACAACCCGACTATGTGACGACACAAAGAAAGAAGTGCTTTCATATTTTAGAAAATTGAAACATAAGCAATGCAAGTAAATTCTATCATCACATAAACAGAATAGCACATCAGGGATGCATCAACAGATGCCCTGTTCTGTGGACTTGCAGATCTAATATAAATTTCAGTATTATAAAGCTATCTAAAGCGATTGAACAGGTATTAGAGCATTGCAGGTGCAGGAGGTGATCGGGAAAAGAAAAGAAAAGAAGACGTTCTCTTGCCATGTAGGACAGATATGTGTGTGTATCTTAGCATTGCTGCTTGATGAGGCATCAATGCTAAAAATGTGGTTATACATTATTCTGACTGTAAGGCAGCAAAAAGCAATCACTATCACGTAAGCGCCTACAAATAAATTATCCTCGTATACGAATGCTTGGTAACATGGACAACAAACCCCATAATAGCAGATTGCGTTCAAGATGCCCATATATGACAAAGACAAGACATGCTCAATGAGAATGAAATAATTTTGGAAGACTGAATCCATGTGATAACAGAGACATTAAACAGTTTATCAGCATATAATAAAAAAAATAACAGCAGCCAAAAAAGGATCCATGGCATACCAACTCCGAAAGAAGAGATGCTCTAGAAACCTGAAAAGTAAACAGGTGATTTATCAGAAAACAAATAATTAGATTATGGAAAATTATCTTAACTTGGAGAACAGATGGAAAGCAAACCATTTCTCTATTCGCACGCTTGGAGTCGAAGTTGAAATTGAAAAGGTTGGCCATACGCAAGCTACGGTCTTTTTCATTTTCAAGCTCAAGATGAGATGCACCATATTTATGGTCATATGGCTTAACAGAAAGTGCAGCGAGCAAAACAGAAGATGCTAGTAGTTGCAGATCCTTCTGAGTTAATTTTTTATTGAAGCTCTTCTGCAAGTTGAAAAGCTTCAGCCATGCATATGCATGATACAAGTGACTCTCAGATATCCAGAATATTTCAGTTAGTTTGGCATAATATACAACCAGGACAGATGGTTTTGGAGTCCTCTTAACCATGCTCATCAAGCCATGGATATCCTCCACAGATCGGAAGGCTTCCTGCAAGAACAAGACCACGGTTGGTGATTTTATTTCTTTAGCATTAAGATAAGATGAGTTCTGAAACAGACCTGCCATAGGGAAAGTTCTGTAGCAATTTTCAGTTGTTCAACCCTAGTATCAAGATAGAGCTGACAGGTTTCAGGGGCAGTCAGATCAGGACGATCTCGCTGGTCACGATATTTGTTCAAGTTTGCAAGATGGTTTCTAATGATCTCACACAACCTACGGAACTCAGTGGCTCTTTTATACTGTTTGCAAAATTGAAAAGCTTTGTGCGCAGTCATCTGCATATTGAAAAGTTCAAAATAACAGGCAGATTAGCTGGTGAAAGCATTCAGTAGATGATAATAAGAAACAGAAGGTAAATAACAGTAGTTACAGGAACCAAATAGTTGCTTCTGAAAAATTAGGGAGAGCACAAAAGAACCAGAAACAATAGCAAGTAAAAAGAATTCAGTAAAGAATACTATGTTCATGGAACCAAGTCTGTGCTACAGATTTCTTTTCAACGGAAATAATAGAGTACCTACATAATGAATTGGTTAAGTATGTGCAAAGGAATTAAATAGTTCATTTCACAAACAGTACATGCAAAAGGACAGAAATGTACATGCTGTCAAAACATAGGGGTTAAACCAACAACATTATTTTGAAAAGATGCATGAAGCTATGCTGCAGTATAAACTACCAGGGAGAAGTTTCTGAAATGTAATGACAGGCAGAATGGCTAGAGAAATCAAAAGACAATTGGCTGTTTGGTAGTGGAAAACCAGAACAGTGCCGGATCATTTGGTCCAGAGAGTCTAGAAACAGAGCATCACCTTGATGTTTCAGTTAACCATAAATGACAAAACCAAACAAATATAACTATGTTAATAATGAAGTGGCCACTAGGATAATGGCAAGGCAGTAAAATAGCTTACAGCATATAGCGCTTCAAGCTTTGAATTATTTCTCAGTATCTCGAGCACCGTCCTGTATGTCTCCCACAGAAACTTAAACCATGGAGTGACAAACTCCCTGTCAGATCGTTCTTTCCCTTTCTCCCCCCTGACATAACTGAGCATCAAGTCCTCTGGACGCTTGTCCGCTTCAAGATCTACGACATCCAGAGCATCTTCCAGTGCTTGTGCCCGATTCCTGGCTTCCTCGGCTTTCTCATTGGACAGCTGCATAAAGTGTTTTATGACCTCCTCCAAAGATGACACGTTGACTTGCTGGCAGACAATTCTGTACTGAATAAGACCATCTTTGGCAAATCTGCCTTGCCTTAGATCTACACACAGCTCTACATACTTCATCATGATCTTCTCAAGAGGCTTTTGCCATGACTTGTATCTTCTTGATGTAATGAGATCATGCAGTGCCTGCAGCGCTGCCTGCTTTTGTCCAACATGTATCAACTCTGCAGTAAATCAAAGGTGGTAAACAGTGTGAACATCTTTTAGTGAAATATATGAAACACTGCCCGAGATTTTGCATATAAGGAGAGTGACATTCGGAGACCACTGATGACTATATTTTAGTATGAGAAGTCAACAACCGTATGGTGTAATTCCCCTGATACATAATAATCAGTTTAGATAAAGTGAAGCTTAAGGCTCAAGTTTGCCATTGCTGAACTATGCTACATTGTGCTTTACTTTTATAATCTGCTGCCAAAAACCAGCCCTGAAACTAGTGATAAGTTGGTTAATCAAACACCAAAATAGGCAAGTGCTGGTTGGACGAGCCAGAATATCATAATCCACCGTAATGTCAAACGCAGACCAAGCCAGCAAATCATGAGCTTTTGCAAAGTTATGTGGTCTCAGTGGAAAAGGGAACAAAATGTACATGACAACAAGTGTAACTTATTATCCACTGAATGTCTCAAAACCATCCTAACTTCAATTCATTCTAACTAACAGGTTGGCACCCAGGCATTCAGGACAAAAAGGCCAACCAGCCTATGCAAAAGCCTGAAGAACCAAACGGCACATACAAGTTCAGTACTTTTAACAGAATCTAGCCTATGCGATACAAACTCATTGGTCATATGTGTCAAATGTAACCCTCAATAATACGATATAACGATCTGACATTGAAGATTGAACTAACAAATCTGGATTAGAACCTAATCGCCGCCCTAAGTTAACGTATGCATCACAGCAGCACCCGCGCAACAACAACAATACCAATGCGGATGAAATTGAGGGGGGCAAAACTCAGACGGATCACGGGGACTCACCCTCCGCTCTCTTGAGAGCGTTCTCAGGCTTGGCGAAGGTCGACATTGCCGACGCGCGCGGGGGCTCTCCGGGGGCGATCTACACCTGCAATACGCATCCACGAACATCAGAAGCCGGATTGATTAGCACGCGGATTCACGGCACGTCGACGGCGAAACACGCGTCGGACACCGACATCCGAACCCGAGAAAAAAACCGCCGGAAAACGTCGCGGCAGCCAACGTCGGGCGAGACAGGGCGTCGTGGAGCGGTGGTGGCGGCCGGGGATGGGAGGCGAAGGTACCTGCAGATCACCGGAGACGAGGGGCGCGCACGGGGCGCAGCGGCGGCGGAAGCGGGGGCGACGGCGGCGATCAGGAGGCGGCGGGGAGGTGGCGGCGGCGCGGAGGAGGTTAGGTTTTTCGTTTTATGTGAGGAGGAGATTGGGTTTTTGAAGGAGTACTTCCCAAGAATTTTCGACGCCTACGGCGAGACAGTCGCGAACCGACGCCGAGACTGGATGGACGCGCGGGATTTCTTCGCTCACGTCGCGATCGACGGCTCGGATTGAACTAGAGCTCCACCGTGCTTCTTCAGGTTGGCATCTACAACGCTGATTCTCAAACTGCTCGACTGTCTGGACCACAGAGTTTATACGTGTTATGTCATCCAATACAATCCATAAAGCAGTTTGAACGTATTTTCTCTCACAAACAGGAGACAGATTAGGGGACTTTGCGGGTGTCCGAAAACAGTAGACGCGTCCGCTTCCAACCAACCCGTCCCACCCAAAATCTACCCTTCTTAACCGTGTGCATTCCTGCATGCGTCAGCTGCCCGCATTCATGCCGCTCGGTATTGACGCCGGTCCAGAGTAGACATGACCACTCCGTATTGGTTCCGAAGAATTTGACGCCTAAGACAAGACACAAGACAGTATATAACGAACCAACGCCAAGACTGGATGGACACGCGAGATTCGTTCGCTTACCTCGTGACCGACAGCCGGGTTAACGGGAGCTCCACCGTGCTTCTTCGGTTTTTTTACGTATGCTTCTTCATGGTTGTTGCCATTAAGTTAAAAAAACAGGTTGTCGTCATTAACTGCGGATGTGTTTGACTCGGTACCGTAAAAAAAAGTTGTGTTAGATTCGAGTCATAAAGGAACGTAACGGGGTCGTTCCGCACCCGGGGGGTCGTTCTTGTGTTTAGTCCGATCGAGGGAACAAAATCTGCTTGTGCCTTGGAACGACATATCCCCCTCGGATTTGGAATTCTCTGGTACCTCCAAATCAAAGGAACCACACTGAACGCCTCACGTCTCTTGCTTTCTCCTTGGCTCTGCCCTTCTCTCCCACGACAGAGCCATGCTCTAGCCACCACCCTCCCCTCATCTCTTATCGCCAGGAAGATCCTCGGGTTGGACTAGGAAGGAGATGAGTGTTGCAAGCGTTGGCGGGATCCTCGAGTGGAAGTAGCCCTAGCGAGATCCTCCAGCAGAAGGACGAAGCACTGGCAGCGTGTCTCGAAGGCGTTGATGCTAACGAATCCTGCTAGGAGGAGAAGCCCACCTACGTCGGTGCCGCCCGCCATGGATGTGTACGGATCTGCGCCAACTGCAAGTGATATGCAGGAAGCATCGATGAGCCTCACCAACAAATAGATGCGGTCGGAGCAATTTCAGGGGCAGCATGATCTGGGCATGGTGGTTGATTTGGTAGTTGCTAAATGCCCGCATTACTTTGACGTGAGCATTTGATCCGGGCACAGAAGCCCTGACTTGAGTGATATCCAATCCACCCTCAGCCACTGGTAGAGCTAGGTAAAATCGTTTGGGGGGTGGG
>NC_057812.1:42491721-42513149 GCF_018294505.1 Triticum aestivum
GGGGGATGGCCCCTGCAACCCACAATATAGCTTTGCCGCTGCCCTCAGCTCCTATTCCCAACCCTAGCCGTCGCCTTCAAAGTCTCCTCCATGCTCCCACCTCGGTCCCAGCAATTTATAAGGTATGAAGGCTTGCAAGAAAGCCTTAATTATTAGTCTCACATCTCCTTTTCAAGGATGACTCCTATGATGGCAAATATTTCAATGATACTAGCCTCCATCGGGAAATTGATGACTATTACATTGCTTGGGAACAGATGGTTGGTGGAGGCAAGTTTGGTCTTTTCCCAGCCTGTAACCCTGTTAACTAAAGACTAGAGGTTTGTGTTATTCTTGATATATACACGACCGAAGTTATTGCTAACAAGTATCTTGGATACTTGGCATACCCCTTATAGTTGGGGTAGACAAATCATAATACTTTCAACATCTTATGACATACTTTGTATAAAACTTATTTGCTGGAAAGAGAAACTGATTTCCTTTAGTTGTAAAAAAGTACTCCATCCATCTCAAATAAGTGTCTCAGCTTTATACTAATTTTGCAAAGTTGTACTAAAGTTAAAACACTTATTTTGGGACGAAGGGAGTATTAATTAAAAATATCATCAAAGCAATTCCGGACTATGCAATATCACCCAAACATATATGCAAAGGGGGCCTAAATACTGCAATGTTCCAATTATAGTAGGGAGATGATAACCTGCAAAAACATGTGCATAGTTTTGCATGGTGGACGATATCATTTTAAGAAAATAAGGAGGCATGGGTTTCAAATATATGGAATGTTTTAATCAGTTATGTTATATAAGTAGTGGTCTTGCCTACTCTTTAAATCAGATTCTCTATATGCCCGACAATACAAACTCTATAAACCAAATTATTTTCAGCAGTTCTTTAGTTTCATCGGCAAGGGCACCTCCGAAATTCCACTAAGAGAAACACACGGTATATTCTCGGTACGGTATAACAAAACCAAAATGAAAACAAGACAAGAACAACAATCCAAGGCTTTTCCCCTCTCTGAGATAAATACAAAGTAACACGTATTTGTATCTGTAGTGCACAAGGAAGCTAAACTTGCTAGGTTGTTCGCTGAAAACTGACACTGCAGGCGACACTAACTTTAGAGTTACGGTAAAGCATGTGTAGTGTAGCAGTTAATGAAAAAACATGTGTAGTCGCTAAAGCATGTGCAAGCTCGCTCCACCGCCGTTGACAGCATCATCGGGACACCGAGCGGGTGCGAGGAGTTGGGTAGAATTCGCACCACCGCCGTCGACAACATCATCAAGAATATCTGAGCAAGTGCCAAGGGTTAGCTCCAGCAGACGGCGCTACCGTGAGGACTCCCCATATAGGTAGAGAGGTAGAGATGTTGCCGTAACGTAGGTTATGCAGGATGCCTGCTAGACGGAGCCATACGGCCACTTGAGCTCGCTAGAGACAATGAGGTCGGCCTAGGGGCACTTAGTGGGCTTGCTTTGTGGGGCGCCGTAGCTGGTATATAGTTCCACCCTACTTGCATCTTGAGTTACGATTACTACTTACTATTACAAAGAAAGTTTAGCCCAGGTGCCTGTGCAACTGGGAATGTTCACGTTGATTGGCCGTCGTGAGCACCAGATATTCAGTGGGCTCTAGGTATTGCTCCCCCGATGTCTCCTATTCTTAAGTTATAACTGTATGTTTGCTACCTTGCATATTGTTGCCCTTGCAATTGGTGTATAGGAGAAGTACGTGGAACTGTGAAGCATGGAGACAGTGCCCTCGCTTAGTGGTGGTATATGTAGGCATTGTTAACCATTCATGTTGTGGTAGAGAGAAAAATTTATCGTGGATCAATGCATGATTTTTTTAATTAAAGGTCTTCATAAATAACGGTGAAATATGGTGCATGTGACGTGTTTTTAATCAACTTCGTTCATACTTCTCCATACATTGTACTCCCTCCGGTTTATTAGGCTCCCTCGTATGGTGGGCCAAAATTTGACCATAAATTAAACTAATAAAAATCTAAATTATATGTTACAAAAATATATCATGGAAAACCTCTTTCGAATAAAAGTCCAACAATATACTTTTTGTACTATATACTTCATATCTTGTTAATTGCATGTATGGTCAAAATTTGACTCCAAATATGAGTGGGGCCAATAAGGCCAGATAGAATACGCTTACACATTTCTAGCATGTTTGGATTGATGCCAAAAATTGCCAAATATTGGTTAGTGATTTTTCCAGCCTCACACGAAGTTGCCAAGTTTTGTTAAGTATTGGCATTGCCAGTTTTTTGCTTGCCAATGCATTGGCTAGCCAAATTTTCTTAGCAAATCAAGCATGCTCTTCAATTTCCGCTAGACCAAGAATCGAAGCCCGTTAGATTATGTTCCAATCTCCAAGTGCAGTAACAGATCTTACACTACCACCACCATGATTTGAGCTCTTGAAATAATAGCCCGTCGGAGATGCCAATTGGAACACACATGCATGCGCAATTCATTAACCGATGAGAAACGGAAATTAGGGTTCAATCAAATGTGCGCCCGTGCGCGATTGTGTGAGAGAAATAAATAAGGGGAGGAGGAAGAGATAAAAGACCTTGTGGAGGTGGAGATGGCTACTAGTGACGACAATCATGATGAGGTGGTTGGTTATTGCTGCCATTCCCTCTCTTCCTTCGGAGGTGTGTAACTCGACGCGCTTCTATGTCGGTTCGCTAGTATACTCCTATTTCACTTCTTGTCTTCCAGTTTGCTTACTCCACTTTGCAGAAAATCTGCGGGAACCGATGTGGCGTATGCTTGAGAACCCATCTAGAGGTTTTCCCGGACCGGGCACTGTCCGAAGGTCCAAGGGAGAAGAAAGGCTTAAGTAGACACCTCTGCTGGAATTTTCAAACTCATGTCTGAATTTCTATATATCGAGCCTCACTCCATTGTATACTTCATCTAAATCAATTTTCAACACTTACCTCAGCTATCTATGTATGCACGTACTTGGCAAGTATTTTTGTAATTGTTTAAACTAGCCAAAATATTTCCTTAATCACAAAACTTTCATTACGTTTTCCGTGAGTTCCTATCTTAATTGTGTTCTAGATAACTTCTTAGTCCAAACTGGGTCAGCACACAAACGCTAGGCTAGCTTAACGAAACAATTCTACTCTAGACAAATTGGACATTACCTTGCAGAATCATGTTGACAGTGGGGCGAAGCTAGCGTAAAAAATCTCGGGTGCGCAACTTCGATATTAACTTTAAAATATATGGGATATAAACAAAAAAGGATTATAGTAGGAGGGTTGCGTTTATGAGCTCGGGCTAATCTTTTCCTGTGGTGAAGAGTATATTAAAAAGATATCAACAAATCTAAATGTTTTAGCAGCAAAGATGCTCTAGTTTTCTAGGTGCATGCAAAATTTCGCGGTCATATGACCTCAGGGCAGCTCTGACAAAAACCAAATATTAAAAAACGGTTTGAAAATTCAGATATTGGAGCTTCAAAAAAGGCTGACAAGCTTATGCATGCCCTGCACCCATGGAAGGAGCTCGAGTTGGACCCAAAATCAGAGCCTTTCACTCTGCTTTGCCTGAGTTAGAGGGGAGATGGGCAAAGGGGTTTGGATATATTTGGGGCCACCCGATCTAGCTCTGATGGTTCTCTAGTGAGCCAGATTAATCGTTGATGAGCCCAAGTTGGGTAGGTTGATGGACGAAACAGTGATATTAAAAGGTTAGTTATAAACTCCTTCTCGATTTGTTGCAAAGACATGGATACACGTTGTGATGATTCTGGAGGTTTGCTGTAAATATTGCATTCATGCTACAAACAATTTTTCGTGTTGTTGCAAACGTTGATTACATGATGCATGGATGATTCTTCCGACATAGTTTGATGTGGCTAGTACGTGGGCATAGGTTGCAATTACACACAACAAATGCGCTTCATGGGTGTGTTTGAAATGCTTCGAGGTTTCTCACATTTGTTTTCACATACCGTGAGAAAAACAAAATGGCGATGATGTTGCATACATATTTTTTATTTACTTTTTTGCAATTTTGCTAATGCAACGATAGAACGCTCCAAATTATTTGGCCCTTACACGGGCGTTATGACAGATGATCCCACGTGTCAGTCTCCCTCGCTAAAATTCCCCAATTTCCCCAAATTATAAGGTAGCCATGCTCTCGTAGCCAGTGATAAGGTGGCCATTCCAGCAATGCCGGAGCCTCTGCCGCGCCATTCGCTTTAGCCATGCGAGCTCCAACCTTGCGCACTCCCTGCACCTCCTCGCGGACATGCATGCCGCCGAGATGTGCCCCAGCACGGCCGTTCCTCCCACTGGTCGCTGCACACGCTAGCTGACGCTGAGGAGCTCCTCCTCAATCCTGTCGTGCTCCGCGGCCCGCCGTGGGCAGCGACGCCCAAGCCAAGGAACTGGAGCTGTCGGGACAGGCCGCGAAGGCACGACACTGCGGCGAGTCAGCTTGTGTCTAGCATCGGGACCACTCAAGAGGCTTGGCCGGAGATGGCGCGACCGGGTGAGGACGTGGGTGGACCGGCGGCTCGGTGACTCATTCCCCGTGGCGACCGGAGAGGCACATCCTAGCTCGGCAGCTTGCCTGCTCTGGCCGTTCATGCTTCCCGGGCCGACAGCGGGTTGCCCTCTGCTCGAGTTCCAATCCCGTTGCTCGGCCGTTCGTGCTGCATGGGTCCAGACGTTTAGTCACAACTGCTAATCGCCAACAGTCAAATGGTTGGCTGCCAGGGCATCAGAATATGTTCACGTTGTTCCAAAGCTGGCCGCACCATTAACCCTGTCCATCCTAGGTATTCCTCTCCCGGTGTATCCTATTCTTAAGCTAACTCTCTGCTTCTGTTGCATTATTGTTGCTCTAGCAGTTGGTGTATGGGAGAAATCCATTGAAATGACCCGTGAAGCTTGAAGAGAATCCATCACTCGCTGGGTGGTGTTATATGTAGGCATTGTTAGCCATCGTTGGCCCCTCATGTCGTGGTGGAAAGAAACGTTTATCCTAGATCAATGCATGAGATATTTTGTATTGAATGCCTTCATAAATATTGGTCGTTTATGGTGCATGTGATGTGCTTTTATTCAACTCCTTTTCTTCTCTGTTGGTTGACTAATACGAATGACTACTGGCTACTGGCTACTGGCTACGTGCCTTGTGGTGATCTTATATAATAGCAAAAGGGTCCGTGCGTTGCAACGGGAGAACACAACACGAAAGGCACTAGAATCAAGCTATGAAGATGTGATTGACATCTTGAGCAGGAACATTAGCTGCCTTGTCTTCATGTGTTCTCGTAACATCAGACTCCCTCGTGCGTCCAGACGATGCAATTCTTAATTGGTTCCAAGCTTATGTGCAAAATCGTCGATGAGTTGTGCTTGAGATCCATCGTGCAAACATACGTGAGAATGAGATAAGGACTTTTAAAAAGCCATTTGGAAAACCTAAATTTGACGGTGTTATCGCCTCTTGATTTCCTAAGGGACACTCTGAAATATTCTTTGGCCAAAACGTAGTATGTTGCCATGAGTACTATTTCTTTTTTCAAAACAAAATTGAACCAGAACGCAAAAAAAAATCTAGCACAATATAAATAATGAACTGTTGCCTGGATTTTTTTTATGTGTAAGACTTAATGTGGAAGATCATTGTATGTTATGTACTGCACTGAATGGCCCTCATGGCCATTGGTAAAGACATAAGGGACATGCAACATGCAGGGGTCATGGCCTGAAGGAAGGAACTTTTAGTGTTTTTTTTCCTGCTAACCACATACCTGCCACATTGATGATGAGCTCGTGCTTGAGACTCATTGGTGAAAATAGTCCAGGATGAGATAAGAATTTTTAGAAGACCATTTGGAAATTTTAAGACGTGCCGACATTATCACCGCTTGATGTTCTAAGGCACCACCCTGAAACTTCTTTGGCCAAGCAGCTTCCATTTCTTTGATGGGCATTTCCTGACTTATACTAATGAATCCTCCACCTGGCCTGGACCTAGCTCTATACGTGGTTTGTTTCATGACCAGTAGAACAATATCTAATGCATTGCCAAACTGGACCAGATAAAACTGTGAATGGAGGCAAATTAGACCTTTATTCATTTTTCTTAATTTGTGGTTAATGGAAAATGCCTGAATTTCTTGTTTAATACTCCCTCCGTTCCAAATTACTCGTCGTGGTTTTAGTTGAACTAAAACCACGACGTGTAATTTGGAACGGAGGGCGTAACATAAAAAAAGAGTGATTATCTGTGCATATAATGGTAAGTATATTTCATATTACTATAAATAATTTTAACACTTGTATGCTTGGACTTTTGATGCCAGACCAAAATATGATGCTTGTGTGAGCGCCGCGAGTGACTGGTGATGCGCAAAAGGCCAAACACCCTCGAGTAGGCTATTTTTCCAATTGTCCAACAGCAAAATTCCAGTTGGTATACTCAAGTTTCAACCAGACTCACATCCCACACGAAATGATGAATAGCTTTGATTTTCAGTCCTATTCTCGCACATTTTATTTTATTGAGACATAAGGCTCGTAGACTTATGTAGAACACAAGAAAACAGAAGAGACTAAACCAAAGACAATTTAAGGCTACCACATTTTACCATGTAGCTGGTAGTGGCCATACTCCACCATTTAATTTGTGCAAAAGTAAAGAAGTAGCCAAGATGAACACTTTGGCTGTAATCAGTTGAAAGACGATTGCACAACCGGCTGGACTGGAAACCATCATGTATAGATTGTATATTAGATGTAAGCAATACAGATCACTATATATAACTTGCAGTCTCCTTTCTTAACTGACGTGTGCACTCCAAAGTAATGCAGGAATTAGCTATTTTACATGGGAATAAAGTATTAGGGGAGCCATGATTTATATACCAACAAAGAGTATGCAGATACTACAACTTTCATTGAGCCATTTTTTATCTGTATTGATTTCGATCCGTGAAATTTAACCAGATGCATCTTGATCTGTTTTTGATCCAAGGAATTCTAGAAACTTGATGTGATGATGGATTACTTTTACTTACCCTTCACGGTGACGGCCACCTATGAAACACAGTGCAATGTGTTGGGGAACGTAGCAGAATTTTAAAATTTTCTACGCATCACCAAGATCAATCTATGGAGTCATCTAGCAACGAGGGAGAGGGGAGTGCATCTACATACCCTTGTAGATCGCGAGCGGAAGCGTTCAAGAGAACGGGGTTGATGAAGTCGTACTCGTCGTGATCCAAATCACCGATGACCTAGCGTCGAACGGATGACACGTCCGCGTTCAACACACGTACAGTTAGGAAGACGTCTCCTCCTTCTTGATCCAGCAAGGGGGAAGGAGAGGTTGATGGAGATCCAGCAGCATGACGGCGTGGTGGTGGAAACAGCGGTGATCTCGGCAGGGCTTCGCCAAGCTTAGCGAGAGGGAGAGGTGTCACGGGAGGGAGAGGGAGGCGCCAGGGGCTAGGGTGCGGCTGCCCTCCCCCCCACTATATATAGGACCCCTAGGGGGGGCGCCGGCCCTAGGAGATGGGATCTCCAAGGGGGGGCGGCGGCCAAGGGGGGTGACATGCCCCCCAAGCCAAGTGGGGCGCCCCCACCCCTAGGGTTTCCAACCCTAGGTGCAGGGGGAGGCCCAAGGGGGGCGCACCAGCCCACTAGGGACTGGTTCCCTTCCCCACTTCAGCCCATGGGGCCCTCCGGGATAGGTGGCCCCACCCGATGGACCCCTGGGACCCTTCCGGTGGTCCTGGTACAATACCAATTACCCCCGAAACTTTCCTGATGGCCGAAACTTGACTTCCTATATATAAATCTTCACCTCCGGACCATTCCGGAACTCCTCATGACATCCGGGATCTCATCCGGGACTCCGAACAACTTTCGGGTTACCGCATACTAATATCTCAACAACCCTAGCGTCACCGAACCTTAAGTGTGTAGACCCTACGGGTTCAGGAGACATGCAGACATGACCGAGACGACTCTCCGGTCAATAACCAACAGCGGGATCTGGATACCCATGTTGGCTCCCACATGCTCCTCGATGATCTCATCGGATGAACCACGATGTCGAGGATTCAATCAATCCCGTATACAATTCCCTTTGTCAATCGGTACGTTACTTGCCCGAGACTCGATCGTCGGTATCCCAATACCTCGTTCAATCTCGTTACCGGCAAGTCACTTTACTCGTACCGCAATGCATGATCCCGTGATCAACCACTTGGTCACATTGAGCTCATTATGATGATGCATTACCGAGTGGGCCCAGAGATACCTCTCCGTCATATGGAGTGACAAATCCCAGTCTCGATTCATGCCAACCCAACAGACACTTTCGGAGATACCCGTAGTGCACCTTTATAGTCACCCAGTTATGTTGTGACGTTTGGCACACCCAAAGCACTCCTACGGTATCCGGGAGTTGCACAATCTCATGGTCTAAGGAGATGATACTTGACATTCGGAAAAGCTATAGCAAACGAACTACACGATCTTTGAGCTATGCTTAGGATTGGGTCTTGTCCATCACATCATTCTCCTAATGATGTGATCCCGTTATCAATGACATCCAATGTCCATAGTCAGGAAACCATGACTATCTTTTGATCAACGAGCTAGTCAACTAGAGGCTCACTAGGGACGTGTTGTGGTCTATGTATTCACACATGTATTGCGATTTCCAGATAACACAATTATAGCATGAACAATAGACAATTATCATGAACAAAGAAATATAATAATAACCATTTTATTATTGCCTCTAGGGCATATTTCCAACAGTCTCCCACTTGCATTAGAGTCAATAATCTAGTTACATTGTGATGAATCGAACACCCATAGAGTTTTGGTGTTAATCATGTTTTGCTCTAGGGAGAGGTTTAGTCAATGGATCTGCTACATTCAGGTCCGTATGTACTTTAGAAATATCTATGTCTCCATTTTGAACACTTTCACGAATGGAGTTGAAGCGACGCTTGATATGCCTGGTCTTCCTGTGAAACCTGGGCTCCTTGGCAAAGGCAATAGCTCCAGTGTTGTCACAGAAGAGAGTCATCGGGCCCGACGCATTGGGAATGACTCCTAGGTCGGCAATGAACTCCTTCACCCAGATTGCTTCTTGTGCTACCTCCGAGGCTGCCATGTACTCCGCTTCACATGTAGATCCCGCCACAACGCTTTGCTTGCAACTGCACCAGCTTACTGCCCCACCATTCAAAATATACACGTATCCGCTTTGTGACTTGGAGTCATCCAGATCTGTGTCGAAGCTAGCATCGAAGTAACCCTTTACGACGAGCTCTTCGTCACCTCCATAAAAGAGAAACATATCCTTAGTCCTCTTCAGGTACTTCAGGATATTCTTGACCGTTGTCCAGTGTTCCATGCCGGGATTACTTTGGTACCTTCCTACCAAACTTACGGCAAGGTTTACATCAGGTCTGGTACACAGCATAGCATACATGATAGACCCTATGGCCGAGGCATAGGGGACGACACTCATCTTTTCTCTATCTTCTGCCGTGGTCGGGCATTGAGCCGTGCTCAATCTCGTACCTTGCAATACAGGCAAGAACCACTTCTTTGACTGATCCATATTGAACTTCTTCAATATCTTGTCAAGGTACGTACTCTGTGGAAGACCAATGAGGCGTCTTGATCTATCTCTATAGATCTTGATGCCTAATATGTAAGCAGCTTCTCCAAGATCCTTCATTGAAAAACACTTGTTCAAGTAGGCCTTTATGCTTTCCAAGAATTCTATATCATTTCCCATCAACAGCATGTCATCCACATACAATATGAGAAAAGCTATAGAGCTCCCACTCACTTTCTTGTAAATGCAGGCTTCTCCATAAGTCTGCGTAAACCCGAACGCTTTGATCATCTCATCAAAACGAATGTTCCAACTCCTAGATGCTTGCACCAGCCCATAAATCGAGCGTTGGAGCTTGCACACCTTGTCAGCATTCTTAGGATCGACAAAACCTTCCGGCTGCGTCATATACAATTCTTCCTTAAGGAAACCATTAAGGAATGCCGTTTTGACGTCCATTTTCCATATCTCATAATCATAGAATGCGGCAATTGCTAACATGATTCGTACGGACTTCAGCTTCGCTACGGGTGAGAAATTAAGTCTCATCATAGTCAACCCCTTGAACTTGTCGATAACCCTTAGCGACAAGCTGAGCTTTATAGATGGTTACATTACCATCCGCGTCTGTCTTCTTCTTAAAGATCCATTTATTTTCTATGGTTCGCCGATCATCGGGAAGTCAGTCAAAGTCCATACTTCATTTTCATACATGGATCCTATCTCAGATTTCATGGCTTCTAGCCATTTGTCGGAATTTGGGCCCGCCATCGCTTCTTCATAGTTCGAAGGTTCACCATTGTCTAACAACATGATTTCCAGGACAGGGTTGCCGTACCACTCTAGCGCGGAACGTGTCCTTGTGGACCTACGAAGTTCAGTAGCAACTTGATCTGAAGTTTTATGATCATCATCATTAACTTCCTCTCTAGTCGGTGCAGGCACCTCAGGAACATTTTCTTGAGCTGCGCCACTCTCCGGTTCAAGAGGCAATAATTCATCAAGTTCTACTTTCCTCCCACTTACTTCTTTCGAGAGAAACTCTTTCTCTAGAAAGGATCCATTCTTGGCAACAAAGATCTTGCCTTCGGATCTGAGGTAGAAGGTATACCCAATAGTTTCTTTAGGGTATCCTATGAAGACGCATTTTTTCGATTTGGGTTCGAGCTTTTCAGGTTGAAGTTTCTTGACATAAGCATCGCATCCCCAAATTTTTAGAAACGACAGCTTAGGTTTCTTCCCAAACCATAATTCATACGGTGTCGTCTCAACGGATTTCGACGGAGCCCTATTTAAAGTGAATGCGGCAGTCTCTAAAGCATAGCCCCAAAATGACAGCGGTAGATCGGTAAGAGACATCATAGATCGCACCATATCCAATAGAGTGCGATTACGACGTTCGGACACACCATTACGCCGAGGTGTTCCAGGCGGCGTGAGTTGTGAAACTATTCCACATTTCCTTAAGTGCGTGCCAAATTCGTGACTCAAGTATTCTCCCCCACGATCTGATCGCAAGAACTTGATTTTTCTGTCACGTTGATTCTCAACCTCACTCTGAAGTTCCTTGAACTTTTCAAAGGTCTCAGACTTGTGTTTCATTAAGTAGACATACCCATATCTACTCAAGTCATCAGTGAGGGTGAGAACATAACGATAGCCACCGCGAGCCTCAACACTCATTGTACCGCACACATCAGTATGTATGATTTCCAATAAGTTGGTTGCTCACTCCATTGTTCCTGAGAACGGAGTCTTGGTCATTTTACCCATGAGGCATGGTTCACACGTGTCAAATGATTCGTAATCAAGAGACTCCAAAAGTCCATCTGCGTGGACCTTCTTCATGTGTTTGACACCTATGTGACCAAGGCGGCAGTGCCACAAGTATGTGGGACTATCATTATCAACCTTACATCTTTTAGTATTCACACTATGAATATGTGTAATATTACGCTCGAGATTCATTAAGAACAAACCATTCACCAGCGGAGCATGACCATAAAACATATCTCTCATATAAATAGAACAACCATTATTCTCAGATTTAAATGAGTAGCCGTGTCGAATTAAACAAGATCCTGATACAATGTTCATGCTCAAAGCTGGCACTAAATAACAATTATTGAGGTTTAAAACTAATCCCGTAGGTAAATGTAGAGGTAGCGTGCCGACAGCGATCACATCGACCTTGGAACCATTCCCGACGCGCATCGTCACCTCGTCCTTCGCCAGTCTCCGCTTATTCCGCAACTCTTGCTTTGAGTTACAAATGTGAGCAACCGCACCGGTATCAAATACCCAGGAGCTACTACGAGTACTGGTAAGGTACACATCAATTACATGTATATCACATATACCTTTAGTGTTGCTGGCCTTCTTGTCCGCTAAGTATTTGGGGGCAGTTCTGCTTCCAGTAACCACTTCCCTTGCAATAAAACACTCAGTCTCGGGCTTGGGTCCATTCTTTGGCTTCTTCCCGGCAGCTTGCTTATCGGGCGCGGCAACCCCCTTGTCGTCCTTCTTGAAGTTCTTCTTACCCTTGCCTTTCTTAAACTTAGTGGTTTTATTCACCATGAACACTTGATGTCCCTTTTTGATCTCCACCTCCGCTGATTTCAGGATTGAATATACCTCAGGAATGGTCTTTTCCATCCCCTGCATATTGAAGTTCATCACAAAGCTCTTGTAGCTCGGTGAAAGCGACTGAAGGATTCTGTCAATGACCGCGTCATCCAGGAGATTAACTCCCAGCTGAGTCAAGCGGTTATGCAACCCAGACATTTTGAGTATGTCCTCACTGACAGAACTATTTTCCTCCATCTTACAACTGAAGAATTTGTCGGAGGCTTCATATCTCTCGACCCGGCATAAGCTTGGAAAACCATTTTCAGCTCTTCGAACATCTCATATGCTCCGTGTTGCTCAAAACGCTTTTGGAGCCCCGGTTCTAAGCTGTAAAGCATGCCGCACTGAACGAGGGAGTAATCATCAGCACGTGACTGCCAAGCGTTCATAACGTCTTGGTTCTCTGGGATGGGTGCGTCACCTAGCTGTGCTTCTAGGACATAATCTTTCTTGGCAGCTATGAGGATGATCCTCAGGTTCCGGACTCAGTCCGTATAGTTGCTGCCATCATCTTTCAGCTTGGTTTTCTCTAGGAACGCGTTGAAGTTGAGGGCAACATTAGCGTGAGCCATTTGATCTACAAGACATAATGTAAAGATTTTAGACTAAGTTCATGATAATTAAGTTCATCTAATCAAATTATTCAATGAACTCCCACTCAGATAGACATCCCTCTAGTCATCTAAGTGAAACATGATCCGAGTCAACTAGGCCGTGTCCGATCATCACGTGAGACGGACTAGTCAACATCGGTGAACATCTTCATGTTGATCGTATCTTCTATACGACTCATGCTCGACCTTTTGGTCTTCTGTGTTCCGAGGCCATGTCTGTACATGCTAGGCTCGTCAAGTCAACCTAAGTGTATTGCGTGTGTAAATCTGACTTACACCCGTTGTATTCGAACGTTAGAATCTATCACACCCGATCATCACATGGTGCTTCGAAACAACGAACCTTCGCAACGGTGCACAGTTAGGGGGAACACTTTCTTGAAATTATTATGAGGGATCATCTTATTTAAGCTACCGTCGTTCTAAGCAAATAAGATGTAAAACATGATAAACATCACATGCAATCAAATAGTGACATGATATGGCCAATATCATTTGCTCCTTTTGATCTCCATCTTCGGGGCTCCATGATCATCGTTGTCACCGGCATGACACCATGATCTCCATCATCGTGTCTTCTTGAAGTTGTCTCATCATCTATTACTTCTACTACTATGGCTAACGCTTTAGCAATAAAGTAAAGTAATTACATGACGTTTATGTTGACACGTGGGTCATAAATAAATTAAGACAACTCCTATGGCTCCTGCCGGTTGTCATACTCATCGACATGCAAGTCATGATTCCTATTACAAGAACATGATCAATATCATACATCACATATATCATTCATCATATCCTTTTGGCCATATCACATCACACGACACATGCTGCAAAAACAAGTTAGACATCCTCTAATTGTTGTTGCAAGTTTTTACGTGGCTGCTATAGGTTTCTAGCAAGAACGTTTCTTACCTACGCCAAAACCACAACGTGATATGCCAATTTCTATTTACCCTTCATAAGGACCCTTTTCATCGAATCTGATCCGACTAAAGTGGGAGAGACAGACACCCGCTAGCCACCTTATGCAACTAGTGCATGCCAATCGGTGGAACCAGTCTCACGTAAGCGTACGTGTAAGATCGGTCCGGGTCGCTTCATCCCATGATGCCGCCGAATCAAGATAAGACTAGTAACGGCAAGTAAATTGACAATATCGACGCCCACAACTGCTTTGTGTTCTACTCGTGCATAGAAACTACGCATAGACCTAGTGATGGGGTTATGTACCCAGGGTAGGGTCATGGACCTGATCCAAGTAACTTACCCCAGGACATCCTTAAAAGAAGTCGCCTTCCAGTCGACCAACGAGGATTCACTCGACTGGCCTGAAGGACTCGACCACGAAGACTCACTCGACCACCAGGAGGTCAAGAGGCACTCTACACTGCAACGGCCTGTAATCAAGTAGACTTTATGATAGTAAAGGCACTTTATGTGGGGCGTTACCAGTAACGCCCCAGACTTAACTCACCTTAAACCCTCTCCTGCGTGGGCTGGCTGGGGTCCTGGCGCACTCTATATAAGCCACCCCCCTCCACAGGCAGAAGGGTTCGGCACCTTGTAGTTCATACACTCATAATCCACTCGACCGCCTCCGGGCTCCGAGACGTAGGGCTGTTACTTCTTCCGAGAAGGGCCTGAACTCGTACATCCTTTGTGCTTACAACCTCTCCATAGCTAGGACCTTGCCTCTCCATACCTACCCCCCACTCTACTGTCAGGCTTAGAACCACGACAGTTGGCGCCCACCGTGGGGCAGGTGTTTTAGCGATTTTGTGGAGAAGTTGCGATTCTTCCGAGTACTTTCATCATGGTGTCTGCTGGAGTTTTGGTCGAGGGTCAAGAGATCCATCTCGGCACTCTCACCTTCATCGCCGACGACTCCGCATGGCTCCAGGAGGCTCCACTCGACGTAGATGCGCTCCCCGTCCGCGGTGCGACGCATTTTCGTGCATGTGTCCGCGGCGTTCTGCTGCGGCAACCGTCGACCCAGTATCGGTCGGCTCCTCCATCGTCCACCCTCCCGGTCTCCCACCAGCGCAAGCGCTCAGGCCGGTCGAGGCTTCAGCGATGGGTGAGTCACGCGGTGGCTCGCCAATCGGCCACTACCCAAGTTGCGGCAATCGAGCCCAACGAATCTCTCTACGGCTTGTTCGATCAGTCGACTGGCTCCGTAGAGACTGCATCCGAGTGCGGAAGCAGTGATCCAGCGGCGGAAATCTTGATGGTCGACGGGCCCCACAGCCCTCCTGGCTTCGCCCGTGGTGGTGGAGCAGGTGACGGCGGCGACCCTGCACGAGGCTACGAAGAGTACCAGCCCGAGCCACTCGACTCTCTGCAAAGGGAGGAACTTCGCCGCAGGAACGAGGATCCCCTGCGTATTCCCATCGCAGGAGAAACCCCCGAGGCTCGTACCTTGGAGGAGGCGCGTCTGGCCAATTTGGCCGAGCGCACTCGACTGGAGAACCTTCAGCGAGCACTCGACGAGCGCGCGCGGCAACGAGTTCCCGACACCAGTCGACACCAACTCTTCCCGCCGACTCAGGTATATCGAACCCCAATTCAGAATTTAGCAGCTGCGGCCCGTATAGCAGAGTCCATCCAGCCTTCGCAGTCAGAAGCTGGCAGAGGTTTGCTGCAGATCAGGGATCTGCTCCGGGCAGCAGGAGATCAGAATTCAGCCGTGTCTCAGTCGCGCAACAGAATTCACAGTCGATCCGTCACTGTGAATACGGTTCAGTCGGCTCAGAGCCCCAGATCGCCTCCGCGGCGCGAAGGGCGTGAGAATCGGCGAGATCAATATGGCGACAGACTCGACCGAGATGATAGGCGTCGAGTGCCCTATTCCCCTCCGAGGGGTGGGTCTTACGCTCCTCGGCAGCCAGATGATAGGCGTCAGTACAGTACAGGGCGTAGGGTTCCAGTTGACCCCAGAGAGCCAGGCTTCGACGCGCGATCCATTATCGTGCAAGGGTTGGTCGACCGGAACAGAGCCCATCGAGGCGCACTCGACAGAGATGTACCCACGAGCAGTCGAGTACATGTTTTTGGTCCTGAATGTTTCAGCAGAGCTATCAGAGCCGCAGTTATCCCCCCCAATTTCAGGTTGGCAACAGGAGTCAGCAAGTTCACTGGTGAGTCTAAGCCTGAAACTTGGCTTGAAGACTACCGAGTGGCAGTTCAGATTGGTGGTGGGAACGACGAGGTGGCCATGAAGCATTTACCCCTCATGTTGGAAGGTTCTGCCAGGGCATGGTTGACTCAATTACCTCCTAGCAGCATTTACACTTGGGAAGATCTGTCCCGAGTGTTCGTCAGAACGTTTGAAGGGACTTGCAAGCGACCAGCTGGATTGACAAAGTTGCAAGTCTGCGTGCAGAAAGCTAATGAGACTCTCAGAGAGTATATTCAGAGGTGGATCACTTTGCACCACACTGTGGAAAATGTCTCTGATCATCAGGCAGTATGCGCCTTCAAAGACGGCGTCAAGAACAGAGAACTGAGTTTGAAATTTGGTCGAACCGGTGACATGACCTTGAGTCGGATGATGGAGATTGCTACCAAGTACGCCAATGGCGAAGAAGAAGACCGACTCCGAAGCGGCAAGCACAAGCCGAGTCAGTCGGAAAAAGGAAACACCAGTCGGAAACAAAAGCGGAAGGCTGAACCGGCAGCTCCTGGAGAGGCTCTGGCCGTGACTCAAGGAAAGTTTAAGGGGAAACCAAAAGGATCCTGGAACCCCAAGAAGGTAAAGGATAAAGAAGGGAACGACGTGATGGACATGCCATGTCACATTCACACGAAGAAAGACGAAGAGGGGAATATCATTTACCCGAAGCACACCACTCGCCAATGTCGACTCCTGATCCAGCAGTTTCAGGGAAAACAGTCTAAGGACAAGGAGAAGGAGTCGGACAAGGCCGAAGACAAAGAGGACAGTGAGGGAGGATATCCGCATATCAACTCCACTCTGATGATCTTTGCAGATGTGGAAAGCAGAAGTCGACTGAAAGTGATTAACCGAGAGGTGAACATGGTTGCTCCAGCAAAGGCAAATTATCTGAAGTGGTCTCAAACACCCATCACATTCGACCAATCTGATCACCCGACTCATATTGCCACCCCTGGGAGGCAAGCTTTGGTGGTCGATCCAGTTGTCGAAGGCACTCGACTGACAAAGGTGCTGATGGATGGTGGAAGTGGGCTGAATCTGTTATATGCAGACACATTGAAAGGTATGGGCATTCCGATGTCCCAACTGAGCACTAGTAACATGAGCTTTCATGGAGTTATACCAGGGAAGAAGGCCGAGTCACTCGGCCAGATAGCTTTGGACGTAGTGTTTGGTGATTCGAAGCATTTTCGCAAAGAAAAGTTGACGTTTGAGGTCGTGGATTTTCAAAGTGCATATCATGCCATTTTGGGGAGACCAGCCTATGCACGGTTCATGGCTCGACCATGTTACGTGTACCTCAAATTGAAGATGCCCGGTCCCAAAGGTGTGATCACTGTCACCGGTGATAGGAAAAAGGCAGAGGAGTGCTTTCAGAAGGGCTCCAAGATTGCCGATTCCCAAGTGACAGCGGTCGAGTTCGAAGAATACAAGCAAAACGCAGATCTGAGTGACTTGCTGCGATCCAAGAAGCCCGCCACAGAGTCTGCCTTCCAGTCGTCCGGTGAGACGAAGCCTGTTCACATTCACCCGACCGACCCCGAAGCAGCTCCGACCCGCATCTCTACAACACTCGACCCAAAATAGGAAGAAGCGCTCATCCAGTTCCTCCGTGAGAACTGGGACATTTTCGCATGGAAGCCCGCTGACATGCCAGGTGTTCCCAGGGGACTGGCTGAGCATCGCCTAAGAGTCGACTCGTCTGCAAAACCAGTCAAAGAGCATCTTCGGCGGTCCGCCGTCCAGAAGAGAAAGGCCATCGGTGAAGAAGTGGCTCGACTGTTGGCGGCAGGATTTATCCGAGAGATATACCACTCCGAGTGGCTCGCTAATGTCGTCATGGTTCCTAAGAAGGACAAGTCGCTTCGAATGTGCATTGATTTCAAGCACATCAACCGGGCCTGCCCGAAAGATCACTTTCCTCTCCCTCGCATAGATCAAATTGTTGACTCGACCGCGGGATGCGAGAGGTTGTCTTTTTTAGATGCTTACTCCGGGTACCACCAGATCCGTCTGTACGGGCCCGATGAGGTAAAAACAGCTTTCATCACTCCATTCGGGTGCTTCTGCTATATCACCATGCCATTCGGCCTCAAGAATGCCGGAGCCACATTTATGCGAATGATCCAGAAGTGTCTACTCACCCAAATCAGTCGGAATGTGGAAGCTTATATGGATGATATTGTTGTCAAGTCACGAAAAGGTTCCGACCTGCTCGCTGACCTCGCCGAAACATTTGCCAACCTCAGAAGGTATGATATCAAGCTCAATCCATCAAAGTGCACATTTGGAGTTCCTGGTGGCAAGTTACTCGGTTTTCTCGTTTCCGAACGGGGAATCGACGCTAACCCAGAGAAGATTGGCACTATTCTCCGAATGAAACGCCCTGTGCGAGTGCACGATGTCCAGAAGCTTACTAGATGCTTGGCCGCATTAAGTCGATTCATCTCACGACTCGGTGAAAAGGCACTGCCTCTTTACCGACTGATGAAGAAGGCTGACAAGTTCGAGTGGACTCCAGAAGCTGATGCAGCGTTTGCCGAGCTAAAAGCTCTGCTCTCCACCCAGCCGGTGCTTGCTGCTCCAATCAGCAAAGAGCCTCTGTTGCTCTACATCGCAGCCACAGGACAAGTCGTCATTACTGTGCTAACGGTTGAGCGGGAAGAAGAAGGAAAAGCTCTCAAAGCTCAGCGCCTAGTGTATTATTTGTCTGAAGTCTTGACTCCATCCAAGCAGAGATATCCTCATTATCAGAAGCTTGTGTATGGAATATACATGACCACAAAGAAGGTTGCTCATTATTTCTCTGACCATTCCATCACAGTCGTCAGCGACGCTCCACTATCAGAGATTTTGCACAACAGAGATGCAACTGGTCGAGTGGCTAAATGGGCGATTGAACTTCTTCCCCTTGATATCAAGTTTGAGGCAAAGAAAGCCATTAAGTCCCAGGCGATAGCAGATTTCCTCGCCGAGTGGATTGAACAACAGCAGCCGACTGAAGTTCACTCGGAGCATTGGACCATGTTTTTTGATGGCTCTAAGATGTTGAATGGTTCCGGTGCTGGGGTTGTCCTGGTTTCCCCTAGAGGAGATAAGCTCAGATATGTGCTCCAGATTCACTTTGATTCCTCCAACAATGAGGCAGAATATGAGTCCCTCCTATATGGGTTGCGCATGGCCATTTCACTCGGCGTCCGTCGCCTAATGGTCTATGGCGACTCGGATTTAGTGGTCAATCAGGTGATGAAAGAGTGGGACGTGAGAAGCCCAGCCATGACTGGATACTGCAGTGCAGTGAGGAAGCTGGAAAAGAAGTTCGAGGGGTTGGAGCTCCATCATATACCCCGACTGAAAAATCAAGCAACTGATGATCTAGCAAAGATAGGTTCCAAGAGAGAAGCCATTCCGAGTGGTGTGTTCTTCGAGCATATACACACTCCGTCAGTCAAAGAAGATCCTTTCACCGAAGAAACTCCGCAGCCCAAGAGTGCCACAGATCCGACTGAAGTTGAAATCCCAGCGGTGGTCGACTTGATCATGGAGGGTTTGGTGGTCATTCCCGACTGGACGATTCCGTATGTCGCATATATCTTGAGGAAAGAGCTTCCGGAGGATGAGGAAGAGGCTCGACAGATCGTCCGTCGATCTAAGGCCTTTACCGTAATCAAAGGACAATTATACAGAGAAAGCGCGACTGGAGTCGGTTAGAAGTGCATAACACCAGAAGAAGGTCGACTCACCCTCAATGATATTCACTCGGGGACCTGTGGTCATCATGCGTCCTCTCGGACCATCGTGGCCAAAGCATACCGAGCCGGATTTTACTGGCCCAAGGCGAATGAGATGGCAAAAGAGATAGTGGATAAGTGCGAGGGATGTCAGTTCTACTCGAATATGTCGCACAAGCCTGCGTCAGCTTTGAAGACCATCCCACTCGTCTGGCCTTTTGCAGTTTGGGGGCTGGACATGGTCGGTCCTTTGAGAACAGGACGAAGCGGTTTCACGCATGTACTGGTGGCAGTCGACAAGTTCACCAAGTGGATCGAGGCTAAACCAATCAAGAGCCTTGACACCGGTACTGCTGTTAGCTTCATCAGGGAACTAATATTCAGATATGGAGTCCCGCACAGCATCATTACGGATAATGGGTCGAACTTTGACTCAGAGGAATTCAGAGCTTTCTGCGACTCCCAGGGCACACGGGTCGACTACGCTTCAGTCGCCCATCCGCAGTCGAATGGACAAGCAGAACGAGCTAATGGACTGATTCTTAAGGGATTGAAGCCTCAACTGATGCGTGATCTCAAACACGCGGCTGGAGCTTGGGTCGATGAACTTCCATCTGTACTCTGGGGACTGCGGACCACACCTAATCGGTCGACCGGAAGAACTCCATTCTTCTTGGTCTACGGAGCCGAAGCGGTCTTACCAAGTGATCTTCTGCATAATGCTCCCCGAGTCGAAATCTACAACGAAGCAGAAGCTGAACAAGCGCGGCAGGACGCAGTCGACCTTTTAGAGGAAGAAAGGGAGATGGCTCTGATCCGGTCGACCATCTACCAACAAGATCTGCGCCGTTTCCACGCCCGAAATGTGAGAGGTCGAGCCTTCCAGGAAGGGGATTTGGTTCTCCGAGTGGATCAGCACAAACCACACAAGCTTGCTCCTTCTTGGGAAGGCCCCTTCATCGTCACCAAGGTTCTCCACAACGGGGCGTACCGTCTTTACAACGTCGAGCATAATATCGACGAGCCCCGAGCTTGGAACGCGGAGCTACTCCGCCCATTTTACACTTAAGTTTTATCACTCGGATGAGTTGCAATAAAGTACTTCTGTAGTTCATGGACCTCAAAATAATAGTGTCATAGTTCCTCCATAATTTCTGTCACTTTTTATTTTTGTCCACAATAAAATTCCCCCTCAATGGGTGACTTAGCCGCGAATCCGTTTCGCCTAAGTTTGTAAAAATCCTACCGAGTGGTGAGCCAGACTCTCACTCGGAGGCTTAGCTGCGAATCCGTTTTGCCTAAGTTATAAAAATCCTACCGAGTGGTAAGCCAGACTTTCACTCGGGGGCTTAGCTGCAGCCCTGTGCTCGCCTAAGTTAGAAAAATCCTACCAAGTGAGGAGCAACCCTCTCACTCGGGGGCTTAGCTGCAGCCATGTGCTCGCCTAAGTTATAAAAATCCTACCGAGTGAAGAGCAACCCTCTCACTCGGAGGCTTAGCTGCAGCCATGTGCTCGCCTAAGTTATAAAAATCCTACCGAGTGAAGAGCAACCCTCTCACTCGGGGGCTTAGCTGCAGTCCAAGCACTCGCCTAAGTTATAAAAATCCTACCGAGTGAGGAGCAACC